>NC_014342.1:0-15783 GCF_046742065.1 Oratosquilla oratoria | reverse complement strand
GATAAGATGGCTGAGGTTTGAGGCGGTAGATTGTAAATTTATTAACGAGGTTGTTTCCTCTCTTATCATGAGTTCTATAGTTTTAATTAAAACATCAGACTGCAATTCTGAAGATGCATACATTGTTAGGGCTTTAAGATCTAAGAGATTTGTACTCTTATTGGAAGGTTTGAAGTCTTCTAGTTTTTTTAACTTAAGCTCTTAGTTAATCAAGAAAATCACAGGAGATATTAAAAGTCCTAAAATATTTAGCGTTATCATCATCATGTTTATTTTTCTTGTTTCGTTTGTTTGTAGAAATTGTCACTTTAATATAGGAGAGTTTATTATAAAAGCGGCTAGTGTAAGTCGTAGATAATAATATAAATTAATTAAAGTACCTAAAATTAAAAAGAAAGTAAGGAAAATATATCTTCTCCTTATTAATTCTTGAAGAGTAATTCATTTTGGAATAAATCCAGTGAAAGGAGGTAGTCCTCCTAAAGAAAGTAAAGATATGAATATAATGACATTTTGTTGTGTGTTTTGTGAAGAATTAGAGATTAAGTGTGTTATATGGTAAGCCTGTTTATAATAAAAAAATATTGCGATGGTAGCGGAGACAATGCAGTAAATAATAAAATAAATAAATCATAAAGATTCCCTGATTAAAAGAGTAGCTAACATTCAAGCGGTGTGGCCAATTGAAGAATATGCTATTAGTTTTCGTAGTATAAGTTGGTTAATTCCCCCTAAAGCACCTACCATTGCTGAAGTTGCTGCTGTCATCAAAATTAATCAATGAGCTTCCTCTATTGTATAAGATAAAAGAGTTATCGGTGCAATTTTTTGAATTGTGGACAAAATAATAAATTGTAATCATCCTAGTCCTTCTGCTACCATAGGAAATCATATATGAAAAGGGGCGGCTCCTATTTTGATTAATAATGCTGTGGATAGTAAGTATTGAGAAAATATTACACCTGTTGTTATTGTCGAGGAAGCTAACAGAATTATAGCGGACGCTAGGGCCTGAGTAAGAAAATATTTTAATCTGGCTTCTGAGGAAAATTGGTTAGTTTCTGAAGAAATTAACGGAATAAAAGACAATAAGTTGAGTTCTAGTCCTATCCAGACTGTAAATCAAGAAGAAGAAGAAATTGCTATTATTATTCCGAAAGTTAGAGTAGAAAAGAAGAGAAGATGAGAAGGAATTAAAAGAATTAAAAAGAGAGGGGTTTATACCCTCATAAACGGGGTATGAGCCCACTAGCTTAATTAGCTTATCTTTTTAAGCTAAAAAAACGATTTATACTCTGGTGTAGAGGCACACTAGATTTTGATTCTAGAGGTAATGGTTCTAATTCCATTGAGTATAATAAAGGTAAAACTATAAATTTACATAATTTATCCTATCAAGATAATCCTTTTTCAGGCACTTCATTTAATAGGAAATTTTTAACAATTTGCTTCGTATTTAATTATAAATAAGTGTTTTACATTAAAACTTGAAAAAATTTTCCCCCTTTTTCATTTCAGAAAAAGTGGGTCGGGAGGGATTTTTTTTTATTTTCATATATGAAAACAAAATTTGAACAACCATAATAATGAAATATTTTTGTATTTTGTATTAAAAAAAGAAAATAACAGTAACTTATTTTTTGTGGAATTTTTTATTGTTTGTTTTCTTTCTTTTTTTATTATTATTAAGATATTATAAAATATAATTAATTTTATAAAAAACTATTGTTATAAAATTTAATTATATTAAAAATAATGATATATAATATATATATGTTGTTTATAAATAACTATAGTATTTTTGCTGTTTTATTTATCTTTATACTTGAGAGAGTAAATAAAGATAAATATGAGCAAAAATACTATAGTTATTTAATTATAATTCATTATACATTTATAGATATATAAAATTTATATAACAATATGATTATAAAATAAATTATTTTTTATAATTGTTCGATAATTAAGAAAAAATCGTTTCTCATTAAGATTATCAGCAAGTAAATTAATAGAAACTATTTACTCTTTATAGTGCATTAGAATAATATATCTTTATAAGCTTGTTTTAATTTTACATTCCCAATCAAAGTCTAATTTTCGGAGGGGTTAGACAAACCTTTATGGGAGTATATTTTTCTTTTTATTTTGTTTATTAACTTTAATAATATATCTTTTTTTCTTAAATTAGTATTTGTTATTATTATTTTTAATTGTTTATTTTGGGTTTAATTAAGTTTTCATGAAAGTTTGACTCTGGCTATTTGTTTTCTATTTGATTTAAATGCATGTAAATATGAATACGACAACTTATTTTTTCTAAAAGATAAAGGTTCAAAAGTAAATTTGTTTATAATATTTTAACTCTCAGCATGTAATATTAGTTTATTAGTGTAAGCTAGAACTAGGAATTCTTCTTAAATCTGGCTAAATTTGTGCCAGCCGCCGCGGTTATACTGTGAGGTTAAGTAAATAAAATTCGGTTAAAAAAGATTATTATGAATATTATTAAAATAATAATAAGATATTAGGTATAGGTGAAATAAATAACTAAAATATTATTTTTATCTAAAAAATATATAAGAAGTCTAAAAATTTGAGATATAAACCAGGATTAGATACCCTGCTATACTCTAATGAAACGTTTTAAACCTGGGTAGTATATAGTTATTGTCTCGAAACCCAAAGAGTTTGGCGGTATCTCAGTCTAGTTAGAGGAGCTTGTTCGGTAATCGATAATCCGCGAAAAATCTTACGTATTTTTGTAGCCAGTTTATATACCGTCGTTATTAGATAATATTAAAAGATAAATAATTATCTAAATATATTAAAATATAGTATATCAGATCAAGGTGTAGCTTATAAATACGGCTGAATGAGCTACAATTTATTGAAATAAAAACGGATTTTGTTTTTAAATAAATAATTAAAGGTGGATTTAATAGTAATTGTAGTTTTAATAAGTTATAATGATATTAGCTCTGGGATATGTACACATCGCCCGTCGCTCTCACTACAAGGTGAGATAAGTCGTAACATAGTAGGGGTACTGGAAAGGGCCCCTAGAATACAAAATAGAGCTTGATTAGTTAAGCATTTCACTTACGTTGAAAAGATATCGTGCAAATCGATTTATTTTGAAAATTTAAACTTATTATTTTTTGATTGTAATGTTTTATAATTTTAATAAAAATAATTTTCTTTTTGTTATTAATAGTATTTAATAAAGGAATTTTTTTTTGATGATAAATAAAAAGTACTGTGAAGGAAAGTTGAAATATTTGAAAAATTAATTTCTAAAAAGTATTTTTTAGTTTTAGTACCTTGTGTTTCAGGGAATTTAAATATTATTTTTGTTAATCTAAGTATTCCCGAAATTTAGTGAGCTAGTTTATAATGATAGTTAATGTGGTATAATTATTATTAATTATTTACTAGAAATGAAATTTTATACGCACTAATATGTATCTGGTTTTCCGAGAAATGAATTGAATTCAGTTTTTAGTTTATAATTTAACTAAAATTTAAAAACAGGAGGGAAAAGCTTCTTGTTTAATAATAAACAAACTATAAACAAAATTATTCTTTTTTATTAAACTAGGCTTAAAATCAGCCATGTTAAAAAATCGTTATAGATTATATCTGGTGATTTAATATTTAAGATTGTTTTAGTTGTTTTATCGGAAATTATAATATAATTATTTTGTTTTAGTTATAATTAAATTATTAGTATATAAAATGTTTCGATATTTATTAAACAAGATTATGTTTTACTATTTATCAAATGTTAATTTGTATTAAGGAACTCGGCAACTATTCCTTCTGCCTGTTTATCGAAAACATGTCCATATGTTTGTTTTATATGGTCTGGCCTGCTCACTGATGATTAAATTAAAGAGCCGCGGTATTTTGACCGTGCGAAGGTAGCATAATAATTAGTCTCCTAATTAGAGGCTTGTATGAATGGTCGGACAAGATGGAAACTGTCTCAATACAATACATAAAATTTAATATTTAAGTAAAAAAGCTTAAATAAAATGGAGGGACGATAAGACCCTATAAAGCTTTATGATACTATTCTTTTTTATAAATTGTTTTGTTATTAACTTATTTTAGAATTAGTATTATTTTACTGGGGCGGTAAAAGTATAATAAAAGAATAACTGCTTTTGTTTTGTATAACAATTTTAGTTGGAAATAAATTGATCCATTATTAATGATCATAAGAACAAGTTACTTTAGGGATAACAGCGTAATTTTTTTTGAGAGTTCTTATCGAAAAAAAAGTTTGCGACCTCGATGTTGAATTAAGGTTACCTTAAGGTGCAGCAGTTTTAAAGGTAGATCTGTTCGATCTTTAAATCCTTACATGATTTGAGTTCAGACCGGCGTGAGCCAGGTTGGTTTCTATCTTCCATGTAAAAATAACTTATTTTAGTACGAAAGGATTTGGTAAGTCAAATATTTTGTTGTGTGTTGATTATTATTAACTGGTTAAGTTGGCAGAAAAGTGCATTAGACTTAGGATCTAAAAATAAGAGTTGTTTCTTACTTAATAGTGTCTGCTTTAATAATGATTAATTATATTGTGTTAATAATTTGTGTTTTAGTTAGTGTTGCTTTTTTTACTTTATTGGAGCGTAAAGTATTAGGTTATATTCAAATTCGTAAAGGACCTAATAAATTAGGGTTTATTGGAATTCTTCAGCCATTTGCTGATGCTGTGAAATTGTTTACTAAAGAACAGGCTTTACCTATAATAAGTAATTTTTTGCCTTATTATCTCTCTCCTATTTTTAGTTTGTTTATTTCTCTAGTTGTTTGGTTAGTCATTCCTTATGAAACAGGTCTGATAAATTTTGGTTTAGGCTCTCTCTTTTTTTTGTGTTGTACAAGACTTGGTGTTTATACTTTAATAGGGGCTGGTTGGTCTTCGAATTCTAAATATGCCTTATTAGGAAGTATTCGTGCTGTATCTCAAACCATTTCTTATGAGGTAAGACTTGCTTTGATTTTATTGTCTTTCATTTTTCTAATCGGGGGTTTTAATTTAAGCTTATTTTCGAATTATCAAGAAAATTGTTGATTAATATTTTTAAGTCTTCCTTTAGCGGGGGTATGATTTGTTTCTTGTTTGGCCGAAACAAACCGCACTCCTTTTGATTTTGCTGAAGGGGAATCTGAACTGGTTTCCGGTTTTAATGTCGAGTATAGAGGAGGGGGATTTGCTCTTATTTTTTTGGCAGAATATAGTAGTATCTTGTTTATAAGAGCTTTGTTTGTAATCTTATTTATAGGAAGAAGTCCAAGAAGGTTAACTTTTTGTCTAAAATTGGTTTTTATTGTTTTCAGTTTTATTTGGGTGCGGGGAACATTACCTCGTTTTCGTTATGATAAGTTAATATACCTTTCTTGAAAAAGGTTTCTTCCTGTTTCTTTAAACTATCTTATATTTTTTATAGGACTTAAAATGGTTTTTACGATTATATTATTATAATTCTATTTTTAATGCAAAATTATTAGGGGATTTAAACCTCTGTAGGATACTTTCAAAATATCTGCCTATTACTCGGCCAAATAATTATCTAAGAATTTCGTCCCAGATCATGAATATAATAGGCCTTATTAAATAATATAAAAAATATAAAACAGTTAAGATTTGTCCTGTTAGTACATAAGGTTCCTCTACAGGACGAGCGCCAATTCATGTCAATAAAATAACGATTACCACTATACTTCAAAATATAATTTGGTTTACAGGATAAAAAGTAAGTCCTCGAAAGTTTGCTTTTTGCGTGAAGGGTATGATAAAAAGAATTGCGATTGATGCTACTAAGGCAATAACTCCTCCTAATTTATTAGGAATAGAACGTAAAATAGCGTATGCAAATAAAAAATATCATTCTGGTTGAATATGTAAAGGTGTTCTTATAGGGTTTGCAGGAATAAAATTTTCTGGGTCTCCTAATATATAAGGGTCAAGTAAACTAAGTAGAATTAATGCTATTAATATAACCACAAATCCTACAATATCTTTAAAGGTAAAATAAGGGTGAAAAGGAACTTTATCAATGTTTCTTACCAGACCTAAGGGATTACTAGATCCTGTTTGGTGTAAAAATAAAATATGTACTATTGTAGCAGCTGCTACTACAAAAGGAAATAAAAAATGAAAGGTAAAAAAACGTGTTAATGTGGCGTTGTCAACCGCGAAGCCTCCTCAAACTCATTGTACAAGGTCAGTACCAACATAAGGGACCGCAGATAAAAGATTGGTAATAACAGTAGCTCCTCAAAAAGACATTTGTCCTCAAGGTAAAACGTAACCTATAAATGCCGTTCCTATCACTAGAAATAGAATAATTACCCCTACTCTTCATGTGTGTATAAATAAATAAGATCCATAATAAAGACCTCGTCCTACATGAAGATATAAACAAATAAAAAAGAAAGAGGCTCCGTTTGCGTGAATTGTTCGGAGAAGTCATCCATAGTTAACATCTCGGCAAATGTGGGCTACACTGGAAAAAGCTAAGTCGATATGGGCTGTATAGTGTATTGCTAAGAATAACCCCGTGGCTAGTTGTACTACTAAACATAAACCCAATAAAGATCCAAAATTTCATCAAATAGAAATATTGGAGGGAGCCGGTATATCTACCAAAGCTCCGTTTATAATTTTAAAAAGAGGGTGGGATTTGCGAATAGGTATTGTCATAAGTAGTTAATATTCGTAAAGGACCTAAAAAAGTGTATGTGATTTTTACTACTACAATTAGTGTTAATAATAAATATAAAATTATAAACAAAGTAGTTATTATAGTATTAGTAGAATAAATATTTCTAATTAATACTATTTGACTTGTGTAAGAGTTTCCTATTAAAGAAGATATATCTGCTGAAGCTATCTTGAAATCCAATAATAATGGGTCTATAATTAATAATAAAAAAGATATTATTGTTGTTGCTGCGAAGAATATAGTTATTTTAAACGAAAATTGGAACATTTCATTAGATGCTAATGATGTAATATAAATAAATAATACTAGTATACCCCCTAAGAAAATTAAAAATAGAATATAAGAAAATCAAACATAAAAATTTATTAAAGCTGTAATAGCACAAATTACTAATGTTTGTAATAAAAGTATTATTCCTATTGCTAGAGGATGTGATAGGTTAATAAAAATTAATCTAAATATTATTGAGGTCAAATATAATAATAAAATATAAGAAATATCAAGAAAACAAGAGATAGTTTATTTAAAATATTAGTTTTGGGAATTAATGATAGGAGGTTTCTCCTTCTCTTGATGCTTTAAGAATAAAAAAATTCACTCTTGGTTTACAAGACCAAAGTTCTATGTTAAACTATTAAAACAAATGTTAAGACTTAATTTCTATTTATTTGGGAGAATGATTATAATTTTAAGAGGTATATGAGGTTTTGTTTCTAAACGCAAGCATTTATTAAGTTCTTTGCTTAGTTTGGAATACATAATATTAGGTATTTTTTGATTTTTAACTGTTATTTTTTCTTATATAGGCCAAGAAAGTTATTTTACGCTTGTTTTTCTGACTTTTGCTGCTTGTGAAGGAGCTTTAGCTTTATCAATCTTAGTGTCTATTATTCGTACTCATGGAAATGACCGTTTTTCAAGTTTTACTAGTTTGCGATGTTAAACTTCGTTTTAGGTTCTCTTTTTTTAACACTAGGTTGTGGGAGTTGGTTTGGGGTTCAATTAGGCATAATTGTTCTTTTTATATTATTTTTGCTGTGTTGTAAACATGATTTTTATATGAGTTTATTAAGGTATGGGTTTGGTTCTGATTGGTTAAGTTATGTTTTAATCCTTTTAAGATTCTGAATTATATTACTAGTTTTGATAAGTAGTCAGGCTATTTTAGATAAAAACAATTTCAATAAAGTTTTTGTTATAACATGCTGTTTTTTAAATTTCTTTTTGGTTATAACTTTTGCTTCGACTGATTTGTTGTTATTTTATATTAGGTTTGAGGCTTCTTTAATTCCTACTTTAATTTTAATTTTGGGTTGAGGTTATCAGCCCGAGCGTATTGGAGCAGGTATTTATATATTGTTTTACACTTTAACAGCTTCTCTTCCTTTATTAGTGTCTTTGATAGTTCTGTACAATTGTGGGGGTTCTTTAACGATAGGGTTAGTTTATGAAGCTATAAACAGTTCTTTTATTTATAAAATTTGATATTTAGCGAGTGTTTTTGCTTTTATTGTTAAACTTCCTATATTTATATTTCATTTATGGCTACCTAAAGCACATGTAGAGGCACCTGTAGCAGGTTCTATAATTTTGGCTGGGGTTTTACTAAAATTAGGGGGTTATGGTTTGTTGCGTATTGTACCTCTATTTAGAAATGTTAATAGTAAACTTTGTTGGGTTTGAGTAAGAATTAGTTTAGTAGGAGGTGTTTTAGTTAGTTTAATGTGTTTACGTCAAATTGATATTAAAGCTCTTATTGCTTATTCTTCTGTAGCACATATGGGAATGGTCTTGTGTGGGGCTACTATTTTCAACTGATGAGGAGTAAATGGAGCTGTAGTTGTTATAGTAGGACATGGTTTATGTTCTTCTGGTTTGTTTTTTATGATTAATATGGTTTATGAGCGTTTATCTAGTCGGAGTTTATTAATTAGTAAAGGATTATTAAATATTATACCTACAATAGCAATGTGATGATTTTTATTATGTGCAGGAAATATGGCTGCCCCTCCTACTTTAAATTTATTAGGTGAGGTTCAGTTAATTATTAGTATTATGAACTGAAGTTTCATTAATATTGTTGGTATTGGTCTTCTTTCTTTTTTCAGGGCTACTTATACTTTATATTTGTTTTCTATTAGACAACACGGTAAATTTTATAATGGTGTTTTCTCTTGTTGTAGTGGTAAAGTTCGAGAATATTTAATTTTAATATTACACTGGCTACCTTTAAACTTAATGTTTATAGTAGGTAGTATAATGTTAATTGTTTTTTAATTTAAATAGTTTATTAAAAACGTTGGTCTGTGGATCCAAAGATATAATTTATAATTATTTTAAATCGTGTTATGAAGTTTGAAAATATTCTTGTCTAGGATAATTTTTTTATTATTAGGTTCTACGACAATATTAACCTTTTCTTTATTTTGTTTGTATAATGGGGTCGGTTATTTTATTGAATGAGAAATCATCAGAACAAATAGAAACTCAATTGTAATAACTTTAATTTTAGATTGAATATCTCTTATATTTTTGGGGTTTGTTATATTGATCTCCTCTATAGTTCTTTATTATAGTGGGGGTTATATGGAAGGAGATCCTAATATAAATCGTTTTATTTATTTAGTTTTAATATTTGTTGTTTCTATGGTAGCCTTAATTATTAGTCCTAATTTAATTAGTATTCTTTTAGGTTGGGATGGGTTAGGTTTAGTTTCTTATTGTTTAGTTATTTATTACCAAAATGAAAAATCTGGGGCGGCTGGTATATTGACTGCTCTTTCTAATCGTATTGGAGATGTTGCTATTTTATTAGCCATTTCTTTTATGTCTTTATATGGAGGTTGAAATTTTGTGTTTTATTTAGAAATAATTTGTTCTAATAGTTCTTTAGGTATTTTATGTTTTTTAGTTATATTAGCTGCTATAACTAAAAGAGCTCAAATCCCTTTTTCTGCTTGGTTACCTGCTGCTATGGCAGCCCCAACTCCTGTTTCTGCTTTAGTTCATTCTTCTACTCTAGTTACAGCGGGGGTTTATTTGTTAGTTCGATTTGAACCTGCTATACATGGAGGTCCTTTTTCTCAAATTTTACTTTTATTAGGGGGAGCTACAATGTTTATAGCAGGGTTGGGCGCTAATTTTGAATATGATTTAAAAAAAATTATTGCTCTATCTACTCTCAGTCAATTGGGGGTAATAATAAGTATTTTAGGGTTTGGTTTACCAGATTTGGCCTTCTTTCATCTTTTATCTCATGCTTTATTTAAAGCTTTATTGTTTATATGCGCGGGAGTTGTAATTCATAGTGCGAAAGATTATCAAGATATTCGTATAATAGGGGGTTTGAGTAAATTTATACCTTTAACTACTTTTTATATAAATTTAGCTAATTTGGCTTTATGTGGTCTTCCTTTTATAGCAGGGTTTTATTCTAAAGATTTAATTTTAGAAATAGCGTTTATGGGTACTATTAATTATGTTTCTTTCCTTATATATGTTTTTGCGACAGGGTTAACTGTTTGTTATACAGCTCGTTTAGTTTATTATTCTGTAACAGGGGGTTTTAATATAGGAAGTCTACATACTGTTAATGACGAGAGAGGTTTGTTAACAAATCCTATGTTGTTATTAGCCAGGGGAGCAATTTGTGCAGGCTCTATTCTAAGTTGATTAATTGTTCCTTATCCTTATATAATTTGTTTAAGTGGTTTTTACAAAAGACTTGTTTTAATTGTTAGAGGATTAGGAGCTTGAGTTGGCTATGCTCTTAACTTAGGTTCATTTATGTTTATTTTGAATTCTTTTAGTTTTTATAAAAGAGTTGTTTTTAGAGGTAGTATATGGTTCCTTCCTTTTTTATCTACTCAAAATATTATACCTAGTTTTTTGTTAAAAGGGTTTGATGTTTATAAAATAGGGGACCAAGGGTGATTTGAAAACAAAGGTGGTTATAATTTACATTCTTCTTTGATAAAAAGATCAAATTTGTTGGAGAAAATACAAGACAATAGTATTAAACTTTATTTAATTACTTTTTTATTCTGAGTTGTATTATTAATAATTATTTTATAAATTCATATAGATCATATATTAGATCGTAACACTGAAGATGTTAAAGAGATTATTTTAATCTGTGAATATAAAGTTACTTATTTTAAACAATATTTTATTTATAATATATATACATAAACTGAAATAAATATTATATAAACTCCCTATTTTGTGTACTAATTTTAGAATGTACTTTAAAAGAATAAATTCTTATCTTTACATTGAAAATGTAATGTGTTTTTTTACACTACAAAAGCAGAAATAAAAACGGAATTTAACCGCTTAAGTTAAAAGTTAGTAGCTTTTTCTCACTCCAGTTTATTTCCTTAACCAGAAAAAAAAATTTTCATTTCTATTATTAACAATAATATACCTCTATTTTGGTTTTGGTTAAATACCAGGTAAAGGTGTTCTAACACCAAAGATCAGGTCGAAACTGAGTGCAATATTTCGCTTTTTACCTTAAGATAGGTTATCTTTGTAACACCTTCTAAATGCAAATCAGATATCATATTTGACTACTATCCTTTAATCTGCCCAGTCTAAGGCTCCTTGATTTCATTCATGATATAATCCTAAAAGTAAAATCAGAATAAAGAAAAAGCCAGTAAAAAATCATCTTAGTATATTTACCATTTTTAAAATAGCTGCCAAAGGAAGAAGTAATGTAATCTCTACATCAAAAATTAAGAAAATTACCGCAATTAAGAAAAACCGTAGAGAAAAAGGGAGCCGGGCAGACCCTTTAGGGTCAAATCCACACTCGAAAGGAGTATTTTTTTCTCGGTCTGTAATAGTTTTTTTTCTTAGTACGAAAGAAATTAATATTACAACAGTGGAAATAATTAAAGTAAGTGTAATAACCATTCTTGAAATAATCACTATCTTTTCTAGATATTTCTAGACTTTCTGGTTGGAAGCCAAATATACTTGTTATATTAAAAAGATTAGCCTCCTCATCAGTAGATTGAAATATATAAAAATAGTCAAACTACATCTACGAAATGTCAATATCAGGCTGCGGCCTCGAAACCAAAATGATGGTGTCTAGAGAAGTGACATATATAAAGACGGTAAAAACAGACTGCTAAGAAAGAAGAACCAATAATGACATGTAGTCCGTGAAATCCTGTTGCAACAAAGAAAGTTGAACCATAAACCGAGTCGGCAATTGTAAATCTGGCTTCAAAATATTCTAGTGCTTGTAAAGCAGTGAAATAAAACCCTAATAAAATTGTAACTCCTAATCCTTGTAGGGCTTGTGTATGGTTACCTTCTATAATAGCATGGTGTGCTCATGTCACTGTTGCTCCAGATGAAAGTAGAATAGCTGTGTTTAGTAATGGAATTTGGAAAGGATTAAAAGTTATGATTCCTGCTGGAGGTCAACTAATCCCAATTTCTACACTAGGTGCAAGTCTTCTGTGAAAAAAAGCTCAGAAAAAAGAAAAAAAGAATAATACCTCAGAAGTAATGAACAAAATTATTCCTCAGCGTAATCCTAGAGTAACTGTTGCTGTATGTAATCCTTGATATGTACCTTCTCGTGTAATATCTCGTCATCATTGAATTATAGTTAAAAGTACTGCAATAATTCCTATTAAAAATAGGTCAAATTCAAATTTGTGAAATCATTTTACTAAGCCGGTTGTTAATATTATAGCTCTAATAGATCCTGTTAAAGGTCATGGTCTTATGTCTACAAGATGGTAAGGGTGGTGTCCGTGATCTGACATTAGTTAACTTCTCCTGCATAAAGAGTACTTAATACTGCGAAAACATATGATTGAATTACAGCAACGGCTGATTCTAGTATTAGTAATAAAATTTGCGAGAATAATAATAATGATAAAATAGTCGTTCTTAGACTAGGTCCTGTTGAGGCTAATAATGTTAGTAATAAATGACCTGCGATTATGTTGGCTGCTAATCGTACAGCTAGTGTACCTGGTCGCATGATGTTTCTTAAGGTTTCAATTAAAACTATAAAAGGTATTAGGAAAGCAGGGGTTCCTTGAGGAACTAGATGAGCAAATATATGTTTAGTGTGGTTAATTCAACCATATAATATAAATCCTATTCAAAGAGGTAAAGATAATGATAGTGTTATAGCTAAGTGCCTTGTTCTGGTAAAAACATAAGGTATAAGACCTATAAAATTGTTGAAGACGATGATAGAAAATAAGGTAACAAAAAGTAGTGTTCTCCCTACCGATGAATTTGGCCCTAGTAATACTTTAAATTCTGAGTGTAAAGTTTTTAATAAAGAGTTTCATATAAAGTATAGTCGGTTTGGTAATATTCAATAGGCTACTGGAATTATAAAAAGACCAATAAAAGTAGAGAGTCAGTTAAGTTGTATATTTATCAAAGATGTTGAGGGATCAAAAACTGAAAATAAATTACTTATCATTTTCAACTTATTTGTTGTTTTTCATATTTTGCAGTTTCTTGTTCTTTTATAAGAGGAGTAAATGTAAAGTAACTTATTACAATAAACAATAAAAAAATAGAAAAAAAGAAAATATAAAGGTTAAGTCATAATAAGGGGGATATTTGAGGGATCAAAAAATACTAATATATTTAGTTATTTAAGCTTGACAAGCTTATGTTATAATTATTAACTAGTTTTTTCATTGAGAATAGGCGTAACTATTATAATAAATTTAAAAGATTTACACTTACTTTCAGTCACTTAATGATTCTTCTTTTATAGAGTTTACTCAATTAAGAAAAGCATCTACCGAGACAGACTCTACTACAATAGGTATAAAACTATGATTTGCACCACAAATTTCTGAACATTGTCCATAAAATAAACCAGGTCGGTTTCTTATGAAACTAACTTGATTAAGTCGTCCTGGGATGGCGTCCGCTTTAACTCCTAGGGAAGGGACCGTTCAAGAGTGAATAACATCTGCTGCAGTGATAAGAACTCGAATTTGTGTGTTTATAGGTAAAACAGCTCGGTTGTCTACATCTAGTAGTCGAAATCCATTGTCTGCTAGCTCGTTAGAAGGGATTATATAAGAGTCAAATTCAATTTGTTGAAAATCTGAATATTCATAACTTCAATACCATTGGTGTCCAATAGTTTTTAGTGTAATACCAGGTTCATTTACTTCGTCTAATAAATATAAAAGTCGTAGCGAAGGAAAAGCAATAAATAATAAAATAACAGCAGGTAGTATTGTTCAAATAATTTCGATTGTTTGTCCTTCAAGTAAGAAACGGTTTACAAATTTATTTGTTAATAGTGATCCTATTATGTAACCTACTATAGTCACAATAAGTGTTAATACAATTATAGCGTGGTCGTGAAAAAAAATTAATTGTTCTATTAAAGGAGATGCTCCGTCTAGAAAGCCTAGATAACCTCATGTTGCCATTATTTCTAAAAGAAGAATTATCTCTTCATATATGGAGCTTAAATCCATTGCACTTCTCTGCCATTTTAGAAGTTAGTAATTATTGGAATTTCTATATAACTATGATCTGCAGGAGGAAGATCATGTTGTCATTCAATAGAAGTAGGTAAGAATATATAAAAAACCACTGGACGGGCAGCTGTAAAAGCTTCTCAGATAATTACTACGAACCCTAATACTCCTACAAGTGAAATAGTAGAACCAATAGAAGAAAGAACATTTCAAGCTGTGTAAGCGTCTGGATAATCAGAATAACGTCGAGGTATTCCACTTAAACCTAAGAAATGTTGGGGGAAGAATGTAATATTAACTCCTACAAATATCACTAAAAAGTGTATTTTTAATCAAGCAGGGTTTAATGTTACTCCTGTAAATAAAGGAAATCAGTGTGCTAATCCAGCGAAAATAGCAAAAACTGCTCCTATTGATAAAACATAGTGGAAATGTGCTACTACATAATAAGTATCGTGGAGAATAATGTCAATGGAAGAGTTAGCTAATACCACTCCTGTAAGACCTCCTACTGTAAATAAAAAAATGAAACCTAATGCTCATACTAAAGAAGGTGAATAAGTTAACCGTGCTCCGTGGAGAGTTCCTAATCAACTAAAAATTTTGATTCCTGTTGGAACAGCAATAATTATAGTAGCTGATGTAAAATAAGCTCGAGTATCAACGTCTATTCCTACTGTAAATATATGGTGTGCTCATACTACGAAACCTAAAACACCAATAGCTAATATAGCATAAATCATTCCTAAAGTTCCGAAAGTTTCTTTTTTTCCTGCTTCTTGTCTAACAATATGTGAAATTAATCCGAATCCTGGGAGAATTAAAATGTAAACCTCAGGGTGCCCAAAAAATCAAAATAAATGTTGATATAAAACTGGGTCTCCTCCTCCTGCAGGATCGAAGAATGAAGTATTTAAGTTACGGTCTGTTAATAATATAGTAATAGCTCCTGCTAGAACAGGGAGAGAAAGTAGTAATAAAATTGCTGTAATAAAAACAGCTCATACAAATAAAGGCATACGGTCTATAGTTATTCCATTGGAACGTATATTAATAACTGTCGTAATAAAATTTACGGCTCCTAAGATTGATGAAGCTCCTGCTAAATGTAGAGAAAAAATACCCATATCTACAGAAGCACCTGCGTGGGCAATCCCTGCAGATAAAGGAGGATAGACAGTTCAACCTGTTCCAACCCCTCTTTCCACTAACCCTCTTGAAAGAAGAAGAGTGAGTGCTGGTGGTAATAACCAAAAACTTATGTTATTTATTCGGGGGAATGCTATATCAGGAGCTCCTAATATAAGTGGAACTAATCAATTACCGAATCCTCCAATTATAATAGGTATTACTATAAAGAAAATTATAATAAAAGCATGAGCTGTAACGATAACATTATAGATTTGATCATCTCCAATTAATCTACCTGGTTGTCCTAACTCTGCTCGAATAATTAAACTAAGAGCTGTTCCTACTATTCCTGATCAAGCTCCTAAGATAAAATATAAAGTACCAATATCTTTATGATTTGTAGAAAATAATCATCGTCGCGT
>NW_027467763.1:590000-604620 GCF_046742065.1 Oratosquilla oratoria | reverse complement strand
CAGTTTCTTTGTCGAGCCACTTTGGGCGAGCTTGATTTAGGGGACGTCTGTCCTTAAAAGGAATGTAAGTTTGAATCATCTTAGTGAGCGTATTTTGAAATATTTCCCACATCTGATCTACAGGCCTTTCGTTTAATTTTGCCTCCCAATCTGTAAGCTGAAGCTCCTGACGTAGTTCTATGAACTGAGCTTTACTGAAATCGGGTATTTTAGAAGCACAAGTATCTATTCTAAAATTGTTTAGGAGTTTGAATCTGACTAAGTTGTGATCGCTATTTGCAACAGATTCACTGACTTCTACATCAGTTACCATGCTTTCGCGGCTAGTGATCAATAAATCGAGTAAGTTTCCATATCTTGTGGGCTCTTTTACATGCTGAATTAAGTAATTGTCACCAAGAAAATCAATCAAGCGACTACCTATATGGCCATGTTCAAGGGTCATCCAATCAATGTCAGTAAAATTGAAATCACCCATTATCAATAAATCCCGGTTGCAGAAACTAGACAGTTCTTGAAATAACAGTTTGTCGCCTGCTAATGATAATGTCTCTCAGCGTTATTTCCACCATTAGTCTCTCTATTCTCCTCTGTGCATTCCATACCTATGTATGGAATTCATTACCCTCGTCAGTTTTCAAGTTTCACATCCGTATATAACGGCTGACATTATACATCCATTGCAGGCTTTGAGCTTCAAACATAAAGGTAGTGTCTCTCGTGATGCCCTTATACATACCAAACAAAATCCAACCAATTGCAATATGCTTTTTTATTTCATTATCATAAGCTTAAGTCACTTTCACCCTTTGCCTTAAATAATTATACTCTTCAGCTTCTTCAAGACTCTCACATCGATTATAATCTCTCTCTTTTTTGAACTTTCGTGTTGAATTTTCTTTTCTTTTTTCCACTTATTCAGCCCACTGTAAGACTTTCCTTGTTAGGATCACTCGGCATATCTTGCAAATTTTCCGCTCTTTCTGAAATAAGGATAATGTCACCCACAAATGTTAGGTGATTAAAATGTTCGCCATTAATCTTCAAATCTTTTTCTTCCCAATTCGACCTTCTGAAAATGTCTTTCAAGCAAGCTGTAAATAGTTTGGGTGAAAATGTATCGCCTTGCCTTACTTTTTTCTCGATCTTTATCTTTTCGGTATCTTTATGTAGTCGAATTACAACGGTACCTTTCACTTAAATCTTTCCTAGAACCCTTATGACATGTTCGTTTGCACCCTGCTTGCGTAGCGAGTTTAGTATTTAGTATTTGTTCTGCCGAGTCAAAGGACTTCTCGTAATCTACAAAAGTTAAGCAAAGAGGTATATTGTATCCTGTCGTTTTCTCGATTAGTTGATTCATTATCAGATTCATTGTCCGACATGGGTGACCCTGCTGAGATTTTGTAGTCATTAAAGTTTTCAAGCCTATCCACCACGTCAAGGTGTCAACTCTCAGATAGGCATAGTTATTTATTATACCATAAAGTTATGATAAATATATGAATAAATTAAACAGTAGATAGATGTAAACAAAATGAATCAAGAAAAGTCGAGAGCCTTGTTGGGAATATTGCGACAGAAACGGATATTGCACTTGAAACGTCACCTATGACGAATGCGCAATAGCCAGGGGCAACTTGAACCACCAAAAGTAACGTGAGGTTTCGCAAACGCGAGTAAAATTGCCTGGCGTCAACCAAAACGAAACGCCCAAACTGGGTTAAGTGCTGGAATTGGGTAACAGAGGACTCTCATGTCAGTTTTTTTTTTTCTTTTTTTTTTTAGTATGTTACTATCGTCACTGCAGTGTCATTCCTTGGGCTCACCGTTTATTAGTTATGTGTAAATTTATTATGATTTACTATTTACCTGTCTGTTTATTATATAACGATACTTATGCATTTATTTATTCTATTTATTATTATCTATATTATTATAATTGTTATCTATTTATTTTTAGTTGTTTGTCATTATTATATTTTTTCCGCATCCGACCTAGTTATAGACCAAAAGGTCTCCTGTCGGCATGCTCCCCCTTTGTAATCCTTTGTAACAGGTCCGGACCATCGGCAAAGTTGAGGCCCGAGCAGGTACCAGCCCCACAAAACGACGGAAAAATAAAATCTATTTCGGTCATCAAGTGTCAATTTCTATTTCATGTGTGAACGTATGAATGAGTGATGGTGTGTGTGAACGTGTTAGATGAACGTCCTCACCGACCGTAGAGGTGGCGGCACACTAGGCTAGCATGCTACTTGCTTTTGCTACTTGCTTTTTCTTCTTGCTTTTGCTGCTTCGTTTGGGCATAAACGACTTCGGTTGAATATTCTAGACTTCTGTAAAAACAGCTCATCACTGTCTATCATTAGTATTTTAGGTTTAATTTCTCTTATTTCGTCATTGAGTTTCTCACTGTATGACACAAGAGTAATTTGACATTTGGAACTTTATAAAGAAATCGTATCTAAAGTCGTTTCTAATCAAACAGAATAGCAAAAGTAATTAGCATGCTTGCGAGAAGTGCCTAATGCACCGCCACCTCAAGAGCGTAATCTGGTTTCTTGCGTTTTCTCATCAAGAGGTCATGATGCTTTTCGAAGTCCACAAGAAGATTGTCCAAAGCGATCTTCGAGAGCCAAGAATGATCAACGAACTTCGTCGCTTTGGCAAGGCGTTGGCAGCCGGATGCCGCAGATCCTTGAGGAAAGTCCTGTGTTATCTGCAGCTGCAGCACCCACAAAAGGACGAGGAAACCACCTTGAAGGAAGCGGCAGAAGACTTGGTGGAAAACGAAGTCTTCGAAGTCTTCGAAGCTTTGACAGAAGTGGAAGCCTCTTCACCTCGACGACAGTGCCTGCAAGAAGAAACCTGTGAGGCCGTTGAGTCCCCATCAGCAGAAGCTTTCGGACCAGAAGCTGAACAAGAAAGAAGACCAAGAGAAGGTTCTTCAGAAGGGATCTCAGAAGAGGCACAAACAGGAGAAGAGCAGGAAACCTCGACAAAGAAGCCCATCGAGGTCAAAGAGGTCGTAAGTCCACAGAAGAGGCAACACAGACCCTGTGGCAGGAGAGGACTTCCACGGGGCCAGGTCAACGGCGTCCATCAGCTTCGGGAATTTTACACCCAATATGGAAACCTTCATGGGCGATACGTGAACAACGGGAGGCCCAGAAACTACTGTGACTACCAGGCCCTTCATAATTACGTCTGTAACTACGGTCAAGGGCAGAACTACGGATGGCGTCAGCACCGTAGTAACTTTGGATATTATTGAAAATCCCACAGTCCCAATAAAAAAACTGGAACCAAATCAAATAGATATAAGGTTCCTTTACACACATGTGAGTGTCAAAAAGTGCTATAAAACCTTGCCCTTGAATTTTATCTGTGTGCTCATAAAAGGCCTCTACCGTCATAGCCCATAATTTTGTTATGCCCATGTTAAAAAAAAACTTTACATACGTAATCTTCTTACCAAGATGTATGCATAACTGCACAAGAAGCACGTCAACATCCCAAGGATGCTTTTGACGAATTTTGCATCTCTTTTTTCCCCAAAGACTCAAGACAAATCTAGCCTCGACACAAACACTCATTTGAATAAGATCAATTGTCACTTGTCGAGTTTAAATTATGAAACGTTCTGGCTCACCAACTTTCTCCTTTGGAAGAAAGAGCTGAAGAACCTAAGTTGGAATTGGGCCACGTTGTTCTCGTGAGTAAATGTGGGAAAGTTAGGCGACTGGGCATCTTCTAAGAACAGAAGAATGAAGGAGACTATAAGGCCTACACTAGGCAGTTCCATGTCCATGACCACCTGTCATCCCTACCCATAAAGTTATCTTCTCTAACGGCCAATTGTTTCAGAGCTCACTAACTACATGGTTACTAAGTCAACGAGTATTCCATTCGTTAATCACTCTATTGGTAAACCAGTTCTTGCCTATTTACTTCTGAAACCTAAATTTGTCCAACTTAAATATGTAATTACGAAATCTTGACTGCTATCTTAATATGATGGCCTTGACTGCATCACCTTTGTGAAAACCCTTCACCCATTTGAATACCTCTATTAGATCACCCTCCTTCTCCCGTGATAAGTCAAGGGATTTTTTGGCTCAGCCTATCACCTAACAATATGGAAAATTGAGAATAGATAAATAAACGAATGATTGAATAAATAATTAAATAAATGAATAAATATATAGATGAATAGATAAATGAATAAATAAAAAACATTGGTACATACTGGCGTTAACCAAAACCAATTATTTAAAGGTAAAGAAGTAGTCCCAATGAACAGACAAGATAAGGTAACCACGAAAACTAGCTTTAGACTAGTTCTAGTCAGCTACCAGTGTAGTTTCCACGATAGTGCAGGGAATCAATATTCCAATGAAGCCTCATAGCAAAAAAAAAAAAAAAAAAAAAAAAAAAAAAAAAAAAAAAAAAAAAAAAAAAAAAAAAAAAAAAAAAAAAAAAAATTATGCATAACTATACAAGAAGGACGTCAACATCCAAAAGATGATTTTGGCACGTTTTACATCTAAACGTTTTATCGCAAAGACTTAAGACAAATTTAGCCTTGACACAAACGCTCATTTGAATAAGATCAATTGTCACTTGACGAGTTTTAGTTATGAAAAGTTATAGCTCATTAACTTTCTACTTTGGAAGAAAGAGGTGAAAAACTTAAGATGGAATTGGGCCACGTTGTTCTCGTGAGTAAATGTGGCAAAGTGAGGCGATTGGGGATCTTCTAAGAACATAAAAGTGAAGGAGACCATATGGCCTACACTAGGCAGTTCCATATTCATTACCACCTATCATCCCTACCCATAGAACTATCTTCTCTTAAAACGACCAATTGTTTCAGCGCTTAACGCATGGTTCCTAAGTCTATTCCACTCGTTAACCACTCTATTGGTAAACTAGTACATACTGGCGTTAGCCAAAACAAACTATTTAAAGGTGAAGAAGTTGTCCTGATGAAGATAAGTTAACCACGAAAACTCGCTTTAGACTAGTTCTAGTTGACTGTGAGTTTAGTTTACACGATAGGTAGGTAATCAAGGTTCTAATAAAACCTCTTAGCAAAAATGAATAAAGAAATACAAATGGATTTTTTTTTTACTCCTCATCGCTTCTTCCTTCTTCCGTTTTCTGTCACCCTCTCCCTGTCTTTCCGATATACCTCAGTCTCGTCTCTCCACCTTCTGTCTGGTCTTCCTCTTGCACGCTTTCCATCTCGCGGCGTCCATTCAGTAACACACTCGCTCAATTGCTCAACATTTATTCACAATTTACCTGCACAATTCTGCTCCCTCTTTTTTATAGCTTCCACAATATCTTTCATTTTAGTCTGTTCTCTCACCCAACCTGCTCTCTTTATGTCTCTCAGCGTTATTTCCACCATTGGTCTCTCTATTCTCCTCTGTGCATTCCATACCTGTGTATGGAATTCATTACCCTCGTAAGTTTTCAAGTTTCACATCCGTATATAACGGCTGACATTATACGTCCATTGTAGGCTTTGAGCTTCAAACATAAAGGTGATGCCCTTACACATATAAAACAAAATCCAACCAATTGTAATATGCTTTTTTATTTCATTATCATGAGGTTTAGTCACTTTCACCCTTTGCCTTAAATGATTATACTCTTCAGCTTCTTCAAGACTCTCACCATCGATTATAATCTCTCTTTTTTCTTTAACTTTCGTGTTGAATTTTATTTTATTTTTTCCTCTTATTCAGCCCACTGTAAGACTTTCCTTGTTAGGATCACTCGGCATATCCTACAAGTTTTCCGCTCTTTCTGAAATAAGGATAATGTCACCCACAAATCTTAGGTGATTAAAATGTTCGCCATTAATCTTCAAATCTTTTTCTTCCCAATTCGACCTTCTGAAAATGTCTTTCAAGCAAGCTGTAAATAGTTTGGGTGAAAATGTATCGCCTTGCCTTACTCCTTTCTCGATCTTTATCTTTTCGGTATCTTTATGTAGTCGAATTACAACGGTACTTTTCACATAAATCTTTTCTAGAACCCTTACGACGTGTTCGTTTGCACCCTGCTTGCGTAGCGAGTTTAGTATTTAGTATTTGTTCTACCGAGTCAAAGGATTTCTCTTAATCTACAAAAGCTAAGCAAAGAGGTATATTGTATCCTGTCGTTTTCTCGATTAGTTGATTCATTGTCCGACATGGGTGACCCTGCTGAGATTTTGTAGTCATTAAAGTTCTCAGGCCTATCCACCACGTCAAGGTGTCAACTTTCAGATAAGGATATTTATTTATTATAGCAAAAAGTTATGGTAATATATGAATAAATGAAACAGTAGATGCAAACAAAATGAATCAACAAAAGTCGAGAGCCTTGTTGGGAATATTGCGACAGAAACGGATATTGCACTTGAAACGTCACTTATGACGAATGCGCAATAGCCAGGGGCAACTTGACCACCAAAAGTAACGTGAGGTTTCGCAAAGGCGAGTAAAATTGCCTGGCGTCAACCAAAACGAAACGGCCAAACTGGGTTAAGTGCTTCAATTGGTTAACAGAGGACTCTCATGTCAGTTTTTTTTTTTTTCAGTATGTTATTATCGTCACTGCAGTGTCATTCCTTGGGCTCACCGTTTATTAGTTATGTGTCAATTTATTATTATTTACTATTTACCTGTCTGTTTATTATTTAATGATACCTATGCATTTATTTATTCTATCTATTATTATTTATATTATAATTGTTATCTATTTATTTTTATTTGTTTGTCATTATTATATTTTTTCCGCATCCGACCTAGTTATAGATCAAAAGGTCTCCTGTGGGCATGCTCCGCCTTTGTAATCCTTTGTAACAGGTCCGGACCATCGGCTGAGTTGAGGAAAAATAAAATCTATTTCGGTCATCAAGTGTCAATTTCTATTTCATGTGTGAACGTATGAATGAGTGATGGTGTGTGTGAACGTGTTAGGTGAACGTCCTCACTGACCGTAAAGGTGGAGGCACAGTAGGCTAGCATGCTACTTGCTTTTGCTACTTGCTTTTGCTGCTTCGTTTGGGCATAAACGACTTCGGTTAGATATTCTAGACTTCTGTAAAAACAGCTCATCACTGTCTATCATTAGTATTTTAGGTTTAATTTCTCTTATTTCGTCATTCAGTTTCTCACTGTATGACACAAGAGTAATTTGACATTTGGAACTTTATAAAGAAATCGTATCTAAAGTCGTTTCTAATCAAACAGAATAGCAAAAGTAATTAGCATGTTGGCGAGAAATGCTTAATGCACCGCCACCTCAAGAGCGTAATCTGGTTTCTTGCGTTTTCTCATCAAGAGGTCATGATGCTTTTCGAAGTCCACAAGAAGATTGTCCAAAGCGATCTTGGAGAGACAAGAATGATCAACGAACTTCGTCGCTTTGGCAAGGCGTTGGCAGCCGGATGCCGCAGAACCTTGTGGAAAGTCCTGTGCTATCTGCAGCTGCAGCACCCACAAAAGGACGAAGAAACCACCTTGAAGGAAGCGGCAGAAGACTTGGTGGAAAACGAAGTCTTCGAAGTCTTCGAAGCTTTGACAGAAGTGGAAGCCTCTTCACCTCGACGACAGTGCCTGCAAGAAGAAACCTGTGAGGCCGTTGAGTCCCCATCAGCAGAAGCTTCCGGCCCAGAAGCTGAACAAGAAAGAAGACCAAGAGAAGGTTCTTCAGAAGGGATCTCAGAAGAGGCACAAACAGGAGAAGAGCAGGAAACCTCGACGAACGAGCCCATCGAGGTCAAAGAGGTCGTAAGTCCACAGAAGAGGCAACACAGACCCTGTGGCAGGAGAGGACTTCCACGGGCCCAGATCAACGGCGTCCATCAGCTTCGGGACTTTTACGCCCAATATGGAAACCTTCATGGGCGATACGTGAACAACGGGAGGCCCAGAAACTACTGTGACTACCAGGCCCTTCATAATTACGTCTGTAACTACGGTCAAGGGCAGAACTACGGATGGCGTCAGCACCGTAGCAACTTTGGATATTATTGAAAAGTCCACAGTCCCAATAAAAAAAAACTGGAACCAAATCAAATAGATATAAGGTTCCTTTACACACATTTGAGTGTCAAAAAGTGCTATAAAACCTTGCCCTTGAATTTTATCTGTGCGCTCATAAAAGGCCTCTACCGTCATAGCCTATAATTTTGTTATGCCTGTTAAAAAAAAAACTTTACATACGTAATCTTCTTACCAAGATGTGTGCATAACTACACAAGAAGCACGTCAACATCCCAAGGATGCTTTTGACGAGTTTTGCATCTCTTAAGATTTTTCCCCAAAGACTCATTACAAATCTAGTCTCGACACAAACGCTCATTTGAATAAGATCAATTGTCACTTGTCGAGTTTAAATTATGAAAAGTTCTGGCTCACTAACTTTCTACTTTGGAAGAAAGAGCTGAAGAACCTAAGTTGGAATTGGGCCACGTTGTTCTCGTGAGTAAATGTGGGAAAGTTAGGCGACTGGGGATCTTCTAAGAACACAAGAATGAAGGAGACCATAAGGCCTACACTAGGCAGTTCCATGTCCATGACCACCTGTCATCCCTACCCATAAAGTTATCTTCTCCAACGACCAATTGTTTCAGAGCTCACTAACTACATGGTTACTAAGTCTACGAGTATTCCATTCGTTAATCACTCTATTGGTAAACCAGTTCTTGCCTATTTCCTTCTTAAACCTAAATTTGTCCAACTTCAAATATAATTACGAAAGCTTGACTGCTATCTTAATATGATGGCCTTGACTGCATCACCTTTGTGAAAACCCTTCACCCATTTGAATACCTCTATTAGATCACCCTCCTTCTCCCGTGGTAAGTCAAGGCATTTTTTGGCTCAGCCAACCACCTTACAATATTGAAAATTGAGAATAGATAAATAAACGAATGATTGAATAAATAAGTAAATAAATGAATAAATATATAGATAAATAGATAAATGAATAAATAAAAAACATTGGTACATACTGGCGTTAGCCAAAACAAATTATTTAAAGGTGAAGAAGTAGTCCCAATGAACAGACAAGATAATGTAACCACGAAAACTAGCTTTAGACTAGTTCTAGTCAGCTACCAGTGTAGTTTCCACGGTAGTGCAGGGAATCAATATTCCAATGAAGCCTCATAGCCAAAAAAAAAAAAAAAAAATTATGCATAACTATACAAGAAGGACGTCAACATCCCAAGGATGCTTTTGACACGTTTTACATCTCCTAAACGTTTAAACGCAAAGACTTAAGACAAATTTAGCCTGGACACAAACGCTCATTTGAATAAGATCAATTGTCACTTGACGAGTTTTAGTTATGAAAAGTTATAGCTCATTAACTTTGTACTTTGGAAGAAAGAGGTGAAAAATTTAAGATGGAATTGGGCCACGTTGTTCTCGTGAGTAAATATGGCAAAGTGAGGCGACTGGGCATCTTGTAAGAACATAAAAGTGAAGGAGACCATATGGCCTACACTAGGCAGTTCCATATTCATTACCACCTATCATCCCTACCCATAAAGTTATCTTCTCTAACGGCCAATTGTTTCAGAGCTCACTAACTACATGGTTACTAAGTCTACGAGTATTCCATTCGTTAATCACTCTATTGGTAAACCAGTTCTTGCCTATCTCCTTCTTAAACCTAAATTTGTCCATCTTAAATATATAATTACGAAAGCTTGACTGCTATCTTAATATGATGGCCTTGACTGCATCACCTTTGTGAAAACCCTTCAACCATTTGAATACCTCTATTAGATCACCCTCCTTCTCCCGTGGTAAGTCAAGGCATTTTTTGGCTCAGCCAACCACCTTACAATATGGAAAATTGAGAATAGATAAATAAACGAATTAACGAATAAATAAGTAAATAAATGAATAAATATATAGATAAATAGATAAACGAATGAATAAAAAACATTGGTACATACTGGCGTTAGCCAAAACAAATTATTTAAAGGTGAAGAAGTAGTCCCAATGAACAGACAAGATAAGGTAACCACGAAAACTAGCTTTAGACTAGTTCTAGTCAGCTACCAGTGTAGTTTCCACGATAGTGCAGGGAATCAATATTCCAATGAAGCCTCATAGAAAGAAAAAAAATTATGCATAACTATACAAGAAGTAGGTACGCGCGAAAACAAGCGCGGCACTACGATCGCGCTGGTACTGTTTACGTTGCCATAATTTTGCGACCCATTGGATTTTGTTTGGCTTATGCGCAGGATATTCAAATTATCCTGTTATTGTGCAAGTGTATGCTCGATTCTTCAAAACAAATAGATATTCACCGATTCAAACGCAAATTTGGTTATCAACCGTGGCAAATTAGTTTTTCGAGTAAAAATATTAAGGTAAGACATCAATAACATCATATTTTAATGTAAGAATGTTGTTTTTTAACCTATTTTCTCTCGTATATGAGCAGCTCAGTATCATTGGGTAATATACACTCGGTGATTATTTTTACCCAAAAATCTTCACATGCCAAGTTGCACGTGCGCCGAATGACCTACCGGCTCCGCTGTTTGGCCCTCAAGACAAACATTCCACAAATCAATCAATCACCAAGTTGCATGTCAATTGGGCCAGTGGTTTGAATTTTATTGATTATTTCTAAATTCACAACAGTTGCCATGACAACATGATAGGTGTTAGTAAGAATGGTATAAGAAGAAGGTCCTGCAATATTAATGCTCAGGTGATTTATTGACCCATAAATTTTATGGGTCAATAAATCACCTGAGCAAGTCATTAACATTGCAGGACCTTCTTCTTATACCATCCTTACTAACACCTATCATCTTGCCATGGCAACTGTTGTCAATTTAGAAATAAACAATAAAATCCAAACCACTGGCCCAATTGACATGCAACTGGGCATGTGATGGTTTTTGGGTCAACAAATCACCAAGTGTATAATACACAACGATCTTAAGCTGCTCATAACCGGGAGAAAATAAATAAAAAAACAATTTTCTTACATCAAAATAATATTTTATTGATGCCTTACCTTAATATTTTTACTCGGAAAACTAATTTGCCGAGGTTGATAACCAAATTTGCGTTTGAATCGGTGAATATTTGTTTGCTTTTGAAGAATTGGTCTTTATAATAAAACCTTCACATGCCAAGTTGCATGTCAATTGGGCCAGCAGTTTGGATTTTATAAATTATTTCTAAATTGACAACAGTTGCCATGGCAACATGATAGGTGTTAGTAAGAATGGTATAAGAAGAAGGTCCTGTAATGTTAATGACATGCTCAGGTGATTTATTGACCCATAAAATCTTCACATACCAAGTTGCATGTCAATTGGGCCAGCGGTTTGGATTTTATTATTTCTAAATTGACAACAGTTGCCATGGCAACATGATAGGTGCTAGTAGGAACGGTACAAGAAGGTCCTGCAATGTTAATGACATGCTCAGGTGATTTATTGACCCATAAAACCTTCACATGCCAAGTTGCATGTCAATTGGGCCAGCAGTTTGGATTTTATTGATTATTTCTTAATTGACAACAGTTATCATGGCAACATGATAGGTGTTAGTAAGAATGGTATAAGTAGTAGGTCCTGCAATGTTAATGACATGCTCAGGTGATTTGTTAACCCATAAAACCTTCACATGCCAAGTTGCATGTCAATTGGGCCAGCGGTTTGGATTTTATAGATTATTTCTAAATTGACAACAGTTGCCATGGCAACATGATAAGTGTTAGTAGGAATGGTATAAGAAGAAGCCCCTCCAAGCTGATTTGTTGACCCATAAAACCTTCACATGCCAAGTTGCATGTCAATTGGGCCAGCGGTTTGGATTTTATTGGTTATTTCTAAATTGACAACAGTTGCCATGGCAACATGATAGGTGTTAGTAAGAATGGTATAAGAAGAAGGTCCCGCAATGCTGTTGACATGCTCAGGTGATATATTGGCCCATAAAACCTCTATATGCTAAGTTGCATGTCAATTGGGCCAGTGGTTTGGATTTTATTGATGATAATCTGAAAATTGACAACTTCATGGTTGCCATGAAAAGGCAAATATGGTATGATGGAGATGTCTCACATTGTTTTTGACATGCTCATGTGATTTGTTGATCGTTAAAACCCAAGTTTACCGAATTTCAATAAAATTGGACCAGTGGTTTAGAGTTAATGTATATTTCTTTACCGGAATCTTTACAAATTACCACCCTTAATTCTAACATTTTGTTATGGTAAAGTCAAGCCAAAAATGCGGGCTAAAAAAATAATTTAAAAAAATCGTATCTCCTTTATTTTTCAAGCTATTTAAAAAATCTAAAAAGCATTTTGTTTCTAATAAAGTTGTCTTTCATATGCAACAATAAGTTAAGGGGTAAATTATTTTTGAAAATTTTGTGCCCGTACCTACAAGAAGTACGTCAACATCCAAAGGATGCTTTTGACACGTTTTACATCTCCTAAACGTTTTATCGCAAAGACTTAAGACAAATTTAGCCTTGACACTAACGCTCATTTGAATAAGATCAATTGTCACTTGACGAGTTTTAGTTATGAAAAGTTATAGCTCATTAACTTTGTACTTTGGAAGAAAGAGGTGAAAAACTTAAGATGGAATTGGGCCGCGTTGTTCTCGTGAGTAAATGTGGCAAAGTGAGGCGATTGGGGATCTTCTAAGAACATAAAAGTGAAGGAGACCATATGTCCTACACTAGGCAGTTCCATATTCATTACCACCTATCATCCCTACCCATAGAACTATCTTCTCTTAAAACGACCAATTGTTTCAGCGCTTAACGCATGGTTCCTAAGTCTATTCCACTCGTTAACCACTCTATTGGTAAACTAGTACATACTGGCGTTAGCCAAAACAAACTATTTAAAGGTGAAGAAGTTGTCCTGATGAAGATAAGTTAACCACGAAAACTCGCTTTAGACTAGTTCTAGTGGACTGTGAGTTTAGTTTACACGATAGGTAGGTAATCAATGTTCTAATGAAACCTCCTAGCAAAAATGAATAAAGAAATACAAATGGATTTTTTTTTTTTACTCTTCATCGCTTCTTCCTTCTTCCGTTTTCTGTCACCCTCTCCCTGTCTTTCCACTATACCTCAGTCTCGTCTCTCCACCTTCTGTCTGGTCTTCCTCTTGCACGCTTCCCATCTCGCGGCGTCCATTCAGTAACACACTCGCTCAATTGCTCAACATTTATTCACAATTTACCTGCACAATTCTGCTCCCTCTCTTTTATAGCTTCCACAATATCTTTCATTTCAGTCTGTTCTCTCACCCAACTTGCTCTCTTTATGTCTCTCAGCGTTATATCCACCATTGGTCTCTCTATTCTCCTCTGTGCATTCCATACCTGTGTATGGAATTCATTACCCTCGTCAGTTTTCAAGTTTCACATCCGTATATAACGGCTGACATTATACATCCATTGTAGGCTTTGAGCTTCAAACATAAAGGTAGTGTCTCTCGTGATGCCCTTACACATATAAAACAAAATCCAACCAATTGTGATATCCTTTTTTATTTCATTATCATAAACTTAAGTCACTTTCACCCTTTGCCTTAAATAATTATACTCTTCAGCTTCTTCAAGACTCTCACCATCGATTATAATCTCTGTTGTTTTAACTTTCGTGTTGAATGTTCTTTTCTTTTTTCCTCTTATTCAGCCCACTGTAAGACTTTCCTTGTTAGGATCACTCGGCATATCTTGCAAGTTTTCTGCTCTTTTTGATATAAGGATAATGTTACCCACAAATGTTAGGTGATTAAAATATTCGCCATTAATCTTCAAATCTTTTTCTTCCCAATTCGACCTTCTGAAAATGTCTTTCAAGCAAGCTGTAAATAGTTTGGGTGAAAATGTATTGCCTTGCCTTACTCCTTTCTCGATCTTTATCTTTTCCGTATCTTTATGTAGTCGAATTACAACGGTACCTTTCACTTAAATCTTTCGTAGAACCCTTACGACATGTTCGTTTGCACCCTACTTGCGTAGCGAGTTTAGTATTGCTATTTGTTCTAGCGAGTCAAAGGATTTCTCTTAATCTACAAAAGCTAAGCAAAGAGTTACATTGTATCCTGTCGTTTTCTCGATTAGTTGATTCATTGTCCGACATGGGTGACCCTGCTGAGATTTCGTAGTCATTAAAGTTCTCAGGCCTATCCACCACGTCAAGGTGTCAACTTTCAGAGAAGGATATTTATTTATTATAGCAAAAAGTTATGGTAATATATGAATAAATGAAACAGTAGATGCAAACAAAATGAATCAACAAAAGTCGAGAGCCTTGTTGGGAATATTGCGACAAAAATGGATATTGCACTTGAAACATCACTTATGACGAATGTGCAATAGCCAGGGGCAACTTGACCACCTAAGGTGAAGTGAGGTTTCGCAAAGGCGAGTAAAATTGCCTGGCGTCAACCAAAATGAAACGCCCAAACTTTTTTTTTTTTTTTTTTTTTTTTTTCTTCTTTTTTTTTTTTTTTTTTTGTCACTGCAGTGTCATTCCTTGTTGGGCTCACCGTTTATTAGTTATGTGTCAATTTATTATTATTTACCATTTACCTGTCTGTT
>NW_027467763.1:570000-585000 GCF_046742065.1 Oratosquilla oratoria | reverse complement strand
AAGAAAAGAAAAAGAAGATTCAAGGCCAGAACTCGGGAGTCCTCGCCCGTTCTTCACACACTCTTTTTCTCTTTTTCTCTTTTTTCTCTTTCTCTTTTTTCTCATTTTCTCTCCTCTCTCTCTCTCTCTCCCCCTCTCTCCCCACCTCTCTCTCTCTCCCTCTCTCTCTCTCTCTCTCTCTCTCTCTCTCTCTCTCTCTCTCTCTCTCTCTTTCTCTCTCTTTCTCTTTTGTTTTTTATTTTTCTATCCTATTCTCTTTTTCTTTCTCTTTATCTTTCTCATTATCTTTCTTTCTCTTGCTGTTTCTCTCTTTATCTGTCTCATTCTTTCTCTTTTTTCTCTATCACTTTTTCTTTTTCTTTTTCTATTATTTTCTCTTTTCCTTTCGCTTTCTCTTTCTCATTATCTTTCCTTCTCTTGCTTTCGCTTGCTGTTTCTCTCTCTTTCTCTGTCTCATTCTCTCTCTCTTTTTTCTTTATCCTTCTCTATTTCTTCCTTCTCTACTTTTCTCTTTTCTCTCTCTTTCCCTTCTCTTTTTCTCTCGTTCTCTTTCTATTTTCCTCTCTCCTCCTCTTCCTCTCCCTCCTACTCCTTTTCTGTCGTTCTCATTTTTTCCCTTTTGTTAGACGAAAGCAATCTTTCGTTGGTTCGAGTCCTGTGTTGTCCGAATATTACGGCACCCTATTATGGCAGATATTTCTGTGCCCATGGTTTTCCCCTTAATAGATCTTTATTACTGAAAGAGAAAAGAATATATATACAACGCAAATTCTGGTACATTGTGACAAGTTGATGAAGGGGGAAAAAGAAGTCACGGGTTGAGTTCCGAGTTTCTGAGTTTATTCATGACCGGTTTCGCTCTATGCTTCTTCAGAGGAATGTGAATAAGTTTAGAGCGAAACCGGTTTATTCCTGACCGGTTTTACTCTATGCTTCTTCAGAGGAATGTGAAGAAGCTTAGAACGAAACCGGTCAGGAATAAACTCAGAAACTCGGAACTAGACCCGTGACTTCTTTTTCCACCTTCACAACGCAAATTCTTATCAGCATGGCCGACATTTTTGCGCCCAGTTTTTTTTTCTCCCTATTAGATTTTGCATATTAAAAAAAAAAAAAAAAAACTCAGTTTGTGTAAACACAAAACAATGTTATTCTTATTATTGTGCCAGACCTATTTACACAACTCAGATTGTGTAAATGCACAAAGAGAACAAATCATTCCAAGACACTCCTTTTCAATGGCTACGTTGTACTTGGAATGACAAAGGAGCTAATCAGCATTCGAGTCTGGACGAAAATTTAAGTCCTCATCTGGGATATTAACGAGGGAGAGAGAGTTTCGCGGGTTTGAATTGCAAATTCATTCAGTGTGCCGTGTTTTGCCCGTCTGTGGGATGGATCTCGCTCGACGTTTTTTTTCGGCCCACTGTGGGAGGACTCGGGAAAGCGTGAAATTGAAAATACTTGGGAGGAATTACAAGTCTAATTGAGTGCAAGGAAATGCAAAGCAGGTGAGGGCGGTTACAAAACGGTCGAATGTTTTCCGTCGAACTGGACTAGACACGTGATGAAATAGACAATAGATATGAATGGGGTGATATCTTTTAGGAAAAAAATATATATGTATATCATCAACCACAATGCACTTTAATTCTAAGCCATATAGGCGAATGCAGAAATTGTAACGTGATACGCCCGAGGACTCGAACCTATGCGGCGAGAACGTTACCAGTGCCGAGTGACTTAGACCAATACACCATCAAGAGCGCCTATATGGCTTAGAATTAAAGTACATTGTGGTTGATAAAATGTATCTCTAATCACTGGGACCCATTCAGTGTTGTACATATATATATATATATATATATATATATATATATATATATATATATATATATATATATATACATATATACATATATATTAGATAATTTTTCACCATAATGATTATTCTGTTTCATCTAACTCTACCGTATTTTCTATTTCATACATCATCTTCCTTTCAATCTTCTTATCCATCATCGTCATCGTCATTCAAATATTCTTGTTCCTCTCTCTACTTATCTTTAATTTTGGCTTCATCTTCAGCTTCATCATAATTTTCATCTTCTTTGCATTCGTTATCATAATTTTCAAACACACACACACACACACACACACACACACACACACACACACATCAACACGCACACCGACACACATACAGACACACCAATATACACGCAGTCATAGCGATGCATACACCAAAGCACCTATACACAGAACAATACACAAAAATCACACACAGGTATACACACCAAACGAATTCACACACACGAACACACACGAACACATTAGTACACACACCAATGCATATATATCTATCTATATTATATATATATATATATATATATATATATATATATATATCAATGCATACACTAATATATACATCAGCAAATACATCTAAGTCCCTATACATAGAAAAATTAGCTAAGAACATATGAATGGAGGAAACTGTAAGAGACCATAAGGCCTACACTAGGTAGTTCCACGCTCCTTACCAATTGTCATCCCCATCCATGAAGCTATCTAATCTCTTGAAAAAAAGATGTTTCAGCGGTCACTACGAGAACATAGTTACTAAGTCTATTCCATCCGTTAATCACTTTGTTGGTAAATCAGTTCTTACCTATTTCCTTCTTAAGCCGAGGCTTTTTTTTTTAGGAATGTCCCCTTTTGGGGCTACGGGTAGTAGGACTCCTAATCCCATCCCCCGTCCCGTTTTTTGTCGCATTTTACCACTCAAGGTGCCAAGATAAGAGACGGGGAGGAGGGTGGACGGGAGTGGAATATATAGGAAGTGGAATGGGTGGGAGTGGTTTCTGTGCCTTTTTCTTTTTTGGCTACCTCCCGTGTAGGGGGGAAAAGCCCTTGGTATGTGTATGTATGTATGTAAGTCGAGGTTATCTAATATTTTGAATATTAGATGAGGAATATAATTGAGCAAATCTCGAAAGTAAGTGGTTCATACCAGGGCCGTAGCCACGTGGGGGGGGGGGGGCTATGAAGGTGCTTAGCACCCCCCCACAAAAAAAACAAAAAAACAATTAGGCTCCTAAATTGATTTGTACTCAAAAGTATAATAAATACACTATACCGGAAAACTTACAAAGAACAAGCTAGGTTTATGGTGAATTTGTGATACATAATGTATGTATACATATATATATTTATGTATATATATATATATATATATATATATATATATGTATATGTATATATATACATATATATATATATATACATGTATGCATATACATATATATATATACATATATATATATATATATAATATATATGTATATATATATATATATACACACATATATGGGCTTTCACAAGGGTGACGCAGGTAAGGTCATCATATTAAGACAGCAGGGCAGGTTTCGTAATTATATATTCAAATTGGACAAATTTAAGTTTAAGAGGGAAACAGGCAAGAACTGGTTTACCAATAGAGTGGTTAACGAGTGGAATAGGTTTAGTAACCAATTAGTGAGTGCTGCAACAACTGGTCGTTTGAAGAGATAACTTTATGGGTAGGGATGACAGGTGGTCATGGACATGGAACTGCCTAGTGTAGGCCTTATGGTCTCCTCCATTCTTGTATTCTTAGAAGATCCCCAGTCGCATCGATCTGCCACGTTTCCTCACGAGAACAACGTCGCCCAATCCCAACTCAAGTTGTTCAGCTCTTTCTTCCAAAGTAGAAAGTTAGTGAGCCAGAACTTTTCATAACTAAAACTCGACAAGTGACAATTGGTCTTATTCAAATGAGCGTTTGTGTCGAGGCTAAATTTGTCTTGAGTCTTTGGGGAAAAACTTTTAAGAGATGCAAAACATGTCAAAACCATCCTTGGGATGTTGAGGTGCTTCTTTGTAGTTATGCATACATCTTGGTAAGAAGATAACATATGTAAAGTTTTCTGTGTTATTTATTACACACACACACACACACACACACACACACACACACACACACACACACACACACACACACACACACACATTTATCTATTTATTTTTCTACTTTTTTTTCTTTTTCTTTTTTTCTTTTTTTTTTAAACATGGGCATAACAAAATTATGGGCTATGATGGTGGAGGCCATTTATGAGCGCACAGATCAAATTCAAGGACAAGGTTTTATGGCACTTTTTGACAGTCAAATGTGCGAAAAGGAACTTTATATTTATTAATTTTGTTCCAAATTTTCTTTTGGGACTTTTGGGCTTTTCAATAATATCCAAAGTTACTACGGTGCTGACGCCATCCGTAGTTGTGCCCTTGACCGTATTTACAAACGTAATTATGAAGGGCCTGGTAGTCACAGTAGTTGCTGGGCCTCCCGTTGTTCACGTATCGTCCGTAAAGGTTTCCATATTGGGCGTAAAAGTCCCGAAGCTGATGGACGCCGTTGATCTGGGCCCGTGGAAGTCCTCTCCTGCCACAGGGTCTGTGTTGCCTCTTCTGTGGACTTACGACCTCTTTGACCTCGATGGGCTTCTTTGTCGAGGTTTCCTGCTCTTCTCCTGTTTGTGCCTCTTCTGAGATCCCTTTTGAAGAACCTTCTCTTGGTCTTCTTTCTTGTTCAGCTTCTGGGCCGGAAGCTTCTGCTGATGGGGATTCAACGGCCTCACAGGTTTCTTCTTGCAGGCACTGTCGTCGAGGAGAAGAGGCTTCCACTTCGGTTAAATCCTCTTCTACTTCGAAGGTTTCCTTTTCCACGAAGTCTTCTCTTGGTCTTTTTCTTGTTCAGCTTCTGGGCCGGAAGCTTCTGCTGATGGGGATTGAACGGCTTCGCAGGTTTCTTCTTGCAGGCACTGTCGTCGAGGAGAAGAGGCTTCCACCTCGGTCAAATCTTCTCCTACTTCGAAGGCTTCTTTTTCCACGAAGTCTACTGCCGCTTCCTTCAAGGTGGTTTCCTCGTCCTTTTGTGGGTGCTGCAGCTGCAGATAGCACAGGACTTTCCTCAAGGTTCTGCGGCATCCGGCTGCCAACGCCTTGCCAAAGCGACGAAGTTCGGTGATCATTCTTGGCTCTTGAGGGTCGCTTTGGACAATCTTCTTGTGGACTTCGAAAAGCATCATGACCTCTTGAGGAGAAAACGCAAGAAACCAGATTACGCTCTTGAGGTGGCGGTGCATTACGCATTTCCCGCCAACATGCTACTGACTTTTGCTATTCTGTTTGATTAGAAACGACTTTAGATACGATTTCTTTATAAAGTTCCAAATGTCAAATTACTCTTGTGTCATACAGTGAGAAACTGAATGACGAAATAAGAGAAATTAAACCTAAAATACTAATGATAGACAGTGATGAGCTGTTTTTACAGAAGTCTAGAATATTTAACCGAAGTCGTTTATGCCCAAACGAAGCAGCAAAAGCAAGTAGCAAAAGCAAGTAGCATGCTAGCCTAGTGTGCCGCCACCTTTACGGTCAGTGAGGACGTTCACCTAACACGTTCACACACACCATCACTCATTCATACGTTCACACATGAAATATGAATTGACACTTGATGACCGAAATACATTTTATTTTTCCGTGGTTTTGCTGGGCTGGTACCTGATCGGGCATCAACTTTGCCGATGGTCCGGACCTGTTACAAAGGATTACAAAGGCGGAGCATGCCGACAGGAGACCTTTTGGTCTATAACTAGGTCGGATGCGGAAAAAATATAATAATGACAAACAAATAAAAATAAATAGATAACAATTATAATAATATAAATAATGATAAATAGAATAAATAAATGCATAGGTATCGTTAAATAAACAGACAGGTAAATAGTGAATAATAATAAATTGACACATAACTAATAAACGGTGAGCCCAAGGAATGACACTGCAGTGACGATAATAACTTACTAAAAAAAAAGAAAAAAAAAAAAAAACTGACATGAGAGTCCTCTGTTGACCGATTGAAGCACTTAATCCAGTTTGGGCGTTTCGTTTTGGTTGACGCCAGGCAATTTTACTCGCGTCTGCGAAACCTCACGTTACTTCAGGTGGTCAAGTTGCCCCTGGCTATTGCGGATTCGTCATAAAAGACGTTTCAAGTGCAATATCCGTTTCTGCCGCAATATTTCCAACAAGGCTCTCGACTTTTGTTGATTCATTTTGTTTGCACCTATCTACTATTTCATCTATTCATATATTACCATAACTTTTTGCTATGATAAATAAATATCCTTATCTGAAAGTTGACACCTTGACGTGGTGGATAGGCTTGAGAACTTTAATGACTACAAAATCTCAGCAGGGTCACCCATGTCGGACAATGAATCAACTAATCGAGAAAACGACAGGATACAATGTAACTCTTTGCTTAACTTTTGTAGATTACGAGAAGTCCTTTGACTCGGCAGAACAAATACTAAATACTAAACTCGCTACGCAAGCAGGGTGCAAACGAACATGTCATAAGGGTTCTAGGAAAGATTTAAGATACCGAAAAGATAAAGATTGGGAAAGGAGTAAGGCAAGACAATACATTTTCACCCAAACTATTTACAGCTTGCTTGAAAGACATTTTCAGAAGGTCGAATTGGGAAGAAAAAGATTTGAAGATTAATGGTGAATATTTTAATCACCTAAGATTTGTGGGTGACATTATCCTTATTTCAGAAAGAGTAGAAAACTTGCAGGATATGCCGAGTGATCCTAACAAGGAAAGTCTTACAGTGGGCTGAATAAGAGGAAAAAAGAAAACAAAATTGAACACGAAAGTTAAAAAAAGACAGATTATAATCGATGGTGAGAGTCTTGAAGAAGCTGAAGAGTATAATCATTTAAGGCAAAGGGTGAAAGTGACTAAAGCTCATGATAATGAAATAAAAAAGCATATTACAATTGGTTGGATTTTGTTTGGTATGTATAAGGGCATCACGAGAGACACTACCTTTATGTTTGAAGCTCAAATCGTACAATGGATGCATAATGTCAGCCGTTATATACGGATGTGAAACTTGAAAACTGACGAGGGTAATGAATTCCATACACAGGTATGGAATGCACAGAGGAGAATAGAGAGACCTATGGTGGAAATAACGCTGAGAGACATAAAGAGAGCAAGTTGGGTGAGAGAACAGACTGAAATGAAAGATATTGTGGAAGTTAAAAAAGAGAGGGAGCAGAATTGCGCAGGTAAATTGTGAATAAATGTTGAGCAATTGAGCGAGTGTGTTACTGAATGGACGCCGCGAGATGGGAAGCGTGCAAGAGGAAGACCAGACAGAAGGTGGAGAGACGAGACTTAGGTATATCGGAAAGACAGGGTGAGGGTGACAGAAAACGGAAGAAGGAAGAAGCGATGAAGAGTAAAAAAAATAATCCATTTGTATTTCTTTATTCATTTTTGCTAGGAGGTTTTATTAGAACATTGATTACCTACCTATCGTGTAAACTAAACTCATAGTCAACTAGAACTAGTCTAAAGCGAGTTTTCGTGGTTAACTAATCTTCATCAGGACAACTTCTTCACCTTTAAATAGTTTGTTTTGGCTAACGCCAGTATGTACTAGTTTACCAATAGAGTGGTTAACGAGTGGAATAGACTTAGGAACCATGCGTTAAGCCCTGAAACAATTGGTCGTTTTAAGAGAAGATAGTTCTATGGGTAGGGATGATAGGTGGTAATGAATATGGAACTGCCTAGTGTAGGCCATATGGTCTCCTTCACTTTTATGTTCTTAGAAGATCCCCAGTCGCCTCACTTTGCCACATTTACTCACGAGAACAACGTGGCCCAATTCCAACTTAAGTTTTTCACCTCTTTCTTCCAAAGTTAATGAGCTATAACTTTTCATAACTAAAACTCGTCAAGTGACAATTGATCTTATTCAAATGAGCGTTTGTGTCAAGGCTAAATTTGTCTTAAGTCTTTGCGATAAAACGTTTAGGAGATGTAAAACGTGTCAAAAGCATCCTTTGGATGTTGACGTCCTTCTTGTGTAGTTATGCATAAATCCTGGTAAGAAGATTACATATGTAAAGTTTTCTGTGTTATTACACACACACACACACACACGCACAGACACTTTTTTTTTCCCCTAACATGGGCATAACAAAATTATGGGCTATGATGGTAGAGACCTTTTATGAGCGCACAGATAAAATTCAAGGGCATGATTCTATGGCACATTTTGACACTCAAATTTTGCAAAAAGGAACTTTATATCTATTTAATTTTGTTCCAGTTTTTCTATTTGGACTTTGGGCTTTTCAGTAATATCCAAAGTTGCTACGGTGCTGACGCCATCCGTAGCTCTGCCCTTGACCGTAGTTACAAACGTAATTATGAAGGGCCTGGTAGTCACAGTAGTTGCTGGGCCTCCCGTTGTTCACGTATCGCCCATAAAGGTTTCCATATTGGGCGTAAAAGTCCCGAAGCTGATGGACGCCGTTGATCTGGGCCCGTGGAAGTCCTCTCCTGCCACAGGGTCTGTGTTGCCTCTTCTGTGGACTTACGACCTCTTTGACCTCGATGGGCTTCTTTGTCGAGGTTTCCTGCTCTTCTCCTGTTTGTGCCTCTTCTGAGATCCCTTCTGAAGAACCTTCTCTTGGTCTTCTTTCTTGTTCAGCTTCTGGGCCGGAAGCTTCTGCTGATGGGGACTCAACGGTCTCACAGGTTTCTTCTTGCAGGCACTGTCGTCGAGGAGAAGAGGCTTCCACTTCTGTCAAATCTTCTCCTACTTCGAAGGTTTCCTTTTCCACGAAGTCTTCTCTTGGTCTTTTGTCTTGTTCAGCTTCTGGGCCGGAAGCTTCCGCTGATGGGGATTGAACGGCCTCGCAGGTTTCTTCTTGCAGGCACTGTCGTCGAGGAGAAGAGGCTTCCACCTCGGTCAAATCTTCTCCTACTTCGAAGGCTTCTTTTTCCACGAAGTCTACTGCCGCTTCCTTCAAGGTGGTTTCCTCGTCCTTTTGTGGGTGCTGCAGCTGCAGATAGCACAGGACTTTCCTCAAGGTTCTGCGGCATCCTGCTGCCAACGCCTTGCCAAAGCGACGAAGTTCGGTGATCATTCTTGGCTCTTGAGGGTCGCTTTGGACAATCTTCTTGTGGACTTCGAAAAGCATCATGACCTCTGGATGAGTAAGCGCAAGAAACCAGATTACGCTCTTGAGGTGGCGGTGCATTACGCATTTCTCGCCAGCATGCTACTTGGTTTTGCTACTTCGGTTGAGTGTTTATTAGGACTACTTCTTCACCTTTAAATATTTTGTTTTGGCTAACGCCAGTATGTATTGCATGTACAAATGTCTTTTATTTATCTATTTATTCATTTATTTACTAATTCCTTCATATATTTATATTTTCTCAATTTTCCATATTGTAAGAGGATTGGCTGAGCCAAAAAATGCCTTGACTTATCACGGGAGAAGGGTGATCCAGTAGAGGTATTCAAATGGGTCAAGGGCTTTAACAAGGGTGATGCAGTAAAGGTCATCATATTAAGACAGCAGGCCAGGTTTTGTAATTATATATTTAAATTGGACAAATTTAGGTTTAAGAAGAAAATAAACAAGGACTGGTTTACCAATCGAGTGATTAACGAGTGAAATAGACTTAGTAACTATGTATTAAGCGTTGAAACAATTGGTCGTTTTAAGACAAGATAACTTTATGGGTAGGGATGACAGGTGGTAATAGACATGGAACTGCCTAGTATAGGCCTTATGGTCTCCTTCATTCTTGTGTTCTTGGAAGATCCCCAGTCGCCTTACTTTGCCACATGCACTCACGAGATGGTCGTGAGTTCGATTCCCGGGACCTACTATGGGCTATGTCGGTTTGGTCTCCGACAGCCTTGGCTAGACGGGGAGGGAACCTGATGCCGGGAAAAAAAAAAGAAAAAAAAAAAATCCTGCAAATGACAGGGCTTTGACCGGGTATGGGTTTCTCACTTCCCACCGCGTGGGAGTGGGACGGTGATTTTAGTAACGAAGATTTGACGCCCATAAGGGCTGCAGTGTTGAAACTGGTCGGCATCACCCTCCCTGCGCCTCTGCCCCCTAAACCCCCAAACACCCCTCTAACCCTCCACCTAAAGCCCCCATACAAACCCCCCACTAACCCCCACCTGACCCCCCTAGACCGCTTAACACTCCCTTAACCCCCACCTAACCCTACTAAACCCCTTAACACTCCCTAAACCCTCATAACCCCTACCTAACCCCCATAAACCCCTTAAAACTCCCTAAATCCTCACGCAAACCTCCTAACACTCCCTAAACCCTCACCTAAACCCCCAAACCTTCCCTTAACCCTCAAACCCCCTAAACCAACCTAACCCTTTAAACCCCCACCTAGCCCCCTTAAATCCTCTAAATCCTCACCTAACCTCCCCCTAAATACCGTACCCTCCTCCTGACCTCCTAAATCTCCATAACCTCCCCTAAACCTCCCTAAACCTCCCTAACCCCGATAACCCCCACCTGACACTCCTAACTCCCTCTTAACCTCTCCTAACCCTCCTAACCTCCTAAACCCCAATCAAGCCCCACAACCCACGTAACTCCCCTAAACCCTCACTTAACCCCCCTAAAGCTCCACCTAATCTCCTAAACCCCCACTTAACTCCCTAAACCCTCACCAAATCCCCCTAAAGCCTCACCTAACCCCCCTTAACCCCAGTCTAATCCCCCTAAGCCTCTACCTAACCCACTTAAACCCCAACCTTACCCCCTAATCTCCCAAAAACTCCTCTAAACTCCCACCTAACCACCCAAACCCCCACCTAACCCCCAACCCCTCACCTAACCCCTTTAATCCCCCTAAAACTCCCCTAACCCCTTTGTATCCCCTACACCCACACCCACATAGTCCGCTTCTCTTTGAACTCCGAATCAGAGAGTCTGCGTAGATCAATGAGTCTTTGGGTAATTAGGGACGGATGATGATGATGATGATGATGATGATGATGATGATGCGCCGGTTTTATAAAAAGGTTTAATGCGATAACTGGCTCGATGTGCAGATGCTTTCCGCCACCGAGTCCTAGAATGAAGTAAATATTATGTTTGTCGGACATAGATACGTTCGAAAAGTTTTAAATGTGTGAAATGAAACTCCAATACACTTGCGTAAACAGCATATGATGTCTTTAGGGTATATCGTAGCTATTCATACCTCGCGGACGTAAATAAACAAGCTTGTGGGTTGGTGTGTAATTTAAAATTGGTTAAGAAATATACATTTAGATACTGCATGTCCGTATAAAGATTAATTAAAAGTAGAGAAGACACTGTGTTGATGTTTGTTTTGTCTTGGATAATTAAAATCCCATCACGCAGGTCTAGATAACTATCTTGGTTAAGCCTTGGGTAACTTTATTCCGTTTAATATTAACCAATTTTGATTTTTTTCTGTTTTCATTTGGCAGTATAACAATCGAGATTTAATCCACTGCGTTGTTTCTGGCCTAAAGGTGACCTGAGACCTTAGGTTCCATGACTTTGAGTCAATCCATCCATGGATCTCTTGTGGGTTGCCCGCGTTTCCATGGTAACCAGTCTCGGTTGCCAACTCGATTTAATTAATAATCTTTTCCTCTCTGAAGCCATTACCGTCTACGAGAAACATGCTTCACGAAATAATTCGCTAAGGATTTTTTTTTATCTTATTTTATTATTTTTTTTTTTCGTGAAGAAAGCAAAGCCTTTGAGGCGTTTCGAGACGTTGCTCTGGTGTGAGTAGTTGAGCTTGACGTTGCTAGGATGGAAGAGCGGAGTGGATGATCGTTTAAAACGACGTCTTTAGGACCAGCAGCAGTACAGTCTTCCTTGTGCTCTCTGAACTTCCGAAAACAACAACAACAGCAACAACAGTAATAGTAATAATGATAATGGTAATGATGATGATGACGATGATAAGGACGATAATAATGATGATAATGATGGTAATTATAATAATAGTAATTGTAACAATAATAATAATAGTAATAATAATAATAATATTATTAATAGTAATAATCGAGGTAATTCGAAAATGTTATATATATATATAAATATATATAAATATATATATATATATATATATATATACATATATATATATATATATGTATATGTATATTACTAAGGTGGCGCGTTATGTATCTTTTGTGGAATAAATGAAGTACGAGTATGTGCCTTGGTGTCTGTCAATGGTTTCAGAGTCAGGATACCAGCCATACTTCCAGAAACTGTATTAATGAGCGGAAATGTGAAAGGTATACACATAGTAATAGGTACACACATATATTAATATCTCGCCGCTATATATTAATATCTCAAAGGAGAGGAATCGGATTTTGTCAATGTTGTGTCAGTGTAGGCCTTCTTCAGTGTCTCCAGCTGGTGAAGAAAGAGGGGAGCAGTCAGTGTCTTTTTTTTTTTTTTTTTTTTTTTTTTGCTGGTATTGACCCTGGACCTTTTCCGGGGACCGAGTGTCCACCCCTCGGGACTTCACCTTGTAAAGGAGCGCTGAAACAGTTGGTTGTTTCAAGAGTTGATTAGCTAACTTTATGGATAGAGATGACACGTGGGAAGGGATATGGAACTGCCTGGTGTAGGCTTTATGGTCTTTTGTAGTTTCCTCTTGTGGGGCCCATACCACAAACGACCGCTTTGCCACGCAGGCTAACAGGTAATTGGCTATTGGATCAAGCCACCTCGCCTATCTCAGCGACTATTGTTAGGGACGCACCGGGACGGCAGCCCCTCAGGTCACGAGGCGATCGCTGATTGGCCGATCGGACAGTCGCGTGATCCCGGAGCACTATATAAGCCCATCACTTACACAATAAAGGTCCACCTAGATCCTTATATCACTGGCGTATTTCCTCCCCAGTGCAACACCTGCAACACTACACTATCTATAAGACACATAGTCATACACTACACGAAATATAACACACAGCACCAGGCGCTTATACATCACTGCAGACTCAGCAACATTCAGTTAATCTTTTGGCCAATGGCTGTTTCCTTATTGACGAAGTAGTGTTTTATTTGCGCACAACAGGACTGTTGTGGGAATTGTAATGGTAAATTAAACAGGATCGCAGGTTCACACCAGGCTTAATGACCCCCTTATGGGTCGATAGCCTTAAGATAAAAAAAAAATATATATATATATATATATATATATATACATATATATATATACATATATATATATATATATATACATATGTATATATATACATATATATCTATATATACATATATATATCTATCTATCTATATATATATATATATAGATATATATATATATATATATATAAATATATATATATATATATATATAGATATATATATACATATATATATATAAATATATATATAAAGGTAGAACGGATTGATATATTCCTTTCCACCTTCGATCACTCGACCACGTAATCTGCCTGGGTAGCGCTCGCTACACTGTATTCTTATGTTTTTATGAGTAAATAGAAACTGATTCTCTGCGAAGTCCCTTTAGCTTAAACCCCGTTGACGCGAAGCTAGTATAGTAGCCGCTAGTGCAAGATGCAAGTCAACTTAACTCGGGCAAGTAAGTGTTAACACAAGGATAGTTTAGAGCCTAACTTTCCTCAAGTAGAGAGCTAGTTTACAAGTCGCTAGCACTGACGGCTAGCAAACTAGCCCCATGTCAACAAGGGTTTAGGTAATCAAATATGGGTGGAAATGGGTTTAGAAGAGGCTATGGGTGAATGAGGGGGAAGGTCGTGAGTTGTCACGGATGCGGCCAGAGGAAGGGAAGGTTCAATTAGCTTAATAAAATCACCTGACGACAGCAGGCAGAACGTGATGGATCGATCTCCACCTTCCCCTGAGTAAAACACTATCATAACCCTTAGAGTCAAACAACTCATTAGGGGGACTTTTCAATAGCCAATAGCAAGCCGCAACGGTAATACCGGGCATTGTGACCGGTCTAAAGCTGGCGGCACACTAGACTAGCATGCTACTTGCTTTTGATACTTCGTTTGCGACTTCGGTTATAGTATTTCAGACTTCCGTAAGAACATCTCAACAATGTGTCTAACATTTGTACTTTAGGTTTAACTTCTTTTAGTTCGTCAAAGCTTCTGAGTATTTTGACATTTGGAATTAAAAAAGAAAGATCGTAACCGAAGCAGTTCGTGCTCAAACGAAGCAGCAAAAGCAAATATCATGCTAGCGAGAAATGCCTAGTGTCCCTCCTCCTTAATTAGTTTACGATAAGAATTGGATGAAATGTGGGTCACGGGTGAAGGAGGGGGGGGAGTGGGAGTGGGTGGTGGAAAGGGGGTGGGGAGGGGGGATTCTCGGAATAATCTAGTCAGGTCCAAAATTAGGGGAACAAAGACTGCAAGATTGCTCCGAGGATGATTGCTTTGCAGAAATGAGGTTGTAAGTGGGTGGAGGGGACAAGGAAAGATATTGGCGGTGGGGAGTTGAAAAGAGAGAGAGAGAGAGAGAGAGAGAGAGAGAGAGAGAGAGAGAGAGAGAGAGAGAGAGAGAGAGAGAGAGAGAGAGAGAGAGAGAGCTGGCAGGGAAAAGGTCTTATCATTATTATGATTTCGTATGTCAACAAGCTAGTTTATTAAATTTGTCAATTGGTGAAGGAGGTCACGAGTTCCGGGTTGTGTGAGTCTGTTCGTGGATAGGAAAGTCCTATCACGGTACACGCCTTCAGGATGTGCTCGTTGGTCTATGGACAAAGACCATTGTCATAGATTCCTTATTTGTGCAGGCTTGCTGCAAAACGGTCACTACCTATGTGTAGCCTATTTAGCTGTACGAAAGGAAAGGTGGAAGAGGAGGTGGTGGAAGTGGAGATGGTGGAAGAGGAAGGAGATTTGTGAACGTAAGAGGAATTTGTTCGTGGAGTGTTCGGAATGGTGGTGGGATTATCTCAGTGTATATAGAAAGTAACATTTCAGAAATATTTCAGTTTATAGAAGAAGCAAAATGTGACATTTTGTCAAT
>NW_027467763.1:552500-567500 GCF_046742065.1 Oratosquilla oratoria | reverse complement strand
AGTGTGTGTATGTGTGTGTGTTTATTTATATGACGTATGTGGGAGTAAGAAACACAGGAGTCTTAGTCTGAGTTTATTTCTGACTAGTTTCGCAGGTATGCTTTCCTTAGAGAAAACATACCTGCGAAACTCGTCAGGAATAAACTCAGACCAAAACTCCTGTGTTTCCTACTATTACGTCAATCTGTCTGAATGTCTCAACATATGTGCCCCAAGTTTTGACTCCGTCTTTGCCCTTCTATTTTATTTTTTATATTTATCGGGCCTCCCATTTTCCTTACCTCATTCGTTATCAAAGTTTATCTTAGAAAAAAAAGATATATCCTACTCTACCTCCTCCTCGTCCTCCTACTCCTCATCTTTGTCCTCTTCCTTTTGCACCTCCTCCTTGACCTCATTTCCCACCTCCACCTTGACCTCATTTCCCACCTCCACCTTGACCTCATTTCCCACCTCCACTTTGACCTCATTTCCCACCTCCACCTTGACCTCATTTCCTCCCTCCACCTTGACCTCATTTCCCCCCTCCTCCTTGACCTCATTTCCCACCTCCACCTTGACCTCATTTCCCACCTCCACCTTGACCTCATTTCCTGATGCTCACTCTTCGTTATCATTTGCCCACAAACGCACATGTGCCCAGACCATGTGTTCATTTAGTAAGAAGTAGTTGCCATCTCGTACAACACGAAGCCAGAAAGTCGATCTTTGGATAGAATTATATTAAGTCTCTTCCAATAGTGCCAAATTGTTTATTACTATTTTTTTTTTTCAATTTACATCAAGGATTTACATCAAAGATAGCGCCAGATTTTTTGTTTTTGTTTTAATTAGCATGGACGATCAAACCTGAGGCGATGCTTATCGACAGAACCTATAACTGGTACAGTACGAGTTACATCAAGAATGGCGTCATTTTTTTTTCCTTTTTTTAATTAACATCAACTATCAAACCTGAGACGATGCTTATTAACAGAACTTATAACTGGTACAGTTACAAGTCCTAGCGATCGTACATACAGTCTGGAAAGTTTTGACCACAAATTACTCCATTTTGGAACACTGTACCCTTTGTGATACACTGCATGAAAGGACACGGAAAGCTGAGCCTTGCGTCCTGGTAACTTTTGTATGGAATATTTTTTTTCCTTTTTTATGATAATCCATATTTCACTCGTGATACGTTTCACCTGCGTAATGGATTAGTCATATGTTCTTGTTAGTTTCCGAGCAAGACAAATGGTCGAAATACATTTTCGCGTGTTTTTGGTTAGTTTAACGCACGCAGACACACACGCACGCAGACACGCACACACACACACACACACACACACACACACACACACACACATATATATATATATATATATACATATATATATATATATATATCAGAGAAGAGTAATGTCGTATCACAGTAAAATAAGACTTGTCTTCCACAGACATACTTATTTCTAATCTTATTCTCCGATAGTTGGAGGCATGCCTTATATATAATATATATATATATATATATTGGAAGGAGGCCATATATACATGCATATATACACATAATCAAGGGGATCAGTTTGTTCATATTTCGGACAAAATAATGATGTACACCAAACCAAGTTCCGAAATTTTCCGAATATTTCATAAAATTTCATTTCGCAACGCGTAGAGCGAGGCAAACTGAACGAAACATGGTGAAACGGAGCGTTGTCCGTGGCAAACACGACATGACAGTCCGTGAGTGCACTGACTTAACAAATCAAAACACACATCAAACCTAAACTCGAATTTATACTGAAATGTCCTGGCATATAGTGCCTCGGTTGATTCGAAATAAACCATGATATTACTGAGCAAGATTAGCGTGTTGTAGGTTTTTTTTTAGACAAAAAAAGAAAAAGAAAAATAGAATAAAGAAGAGGAAGAAGAAGAGGAAGAAGAAGAAGAAGAAGAAGAGGAAGAAGAAGAAGAAGAGGAAGAAGAAGAAGAAGAGGAAGAAGAAAAAGAAGAAGATGATGAAGACGAAGAAGAAGAAGAAGAGAAGAGGATGATTAAAAAAATCATGTCACTCGCAATACGGTTCAAAATCAACACATGGTATGTCTATTAGAAAAATAAAATTAAGAAGAAAAAGAAGAACACGAGAAGGAAGAGAAAGGAGAAGAAGAAGAGAAAGGAGCTGAAGGAGAGAAGAAGAGAAAGGAGCGGAAGGAGGAGAAGAAGAGAAAGGAGCGGAAGGAGAAGAAGGAGAGGAAGGAGAAGAAGAGAAAGGAGAGGAAGGAGGAGAAGAGAAAGGAGCGGAAGGAGAAGAAGAGAAAGGGGCGGAAGAAGAAGGAGAGAAAGGAGCGGAAGGGGAAGAAGAAGAGAAAGGAGCGGAAGGAGAAGAAGAAGAGAAAGGAGCGGAAGGAGAAGAAGAGAAAGGAGCGGAAGGAGAAGAACACGAGAAGGAAGTGGAAGGAAGAGAAGAGAAAGGAGCGGAAGGAGAAGAAGGAGAGAAAGGAGCGGAAGGAGAAGGAGAAGAGAAAGGAGCGGAAGGAGAAGAAGGAGAGAAAGGAGCGGAAGGAGAAGGAGAAGAGAAAGGAGCGGAAGGAGAAGAAGGAGAGAAAGGAGCGGAAGGAGAAGGAGAAGAGAAAGGAGCGGAAGGAGAAGAAGGAGAGAAAAGAGCGGAAGGAGAAGGAGAAGAGAAAGGAGCGGAAGGAGAAGAAGGAGAGAAAGGAGCGGAAGAAGGAGAGAAAGGAGCGGAAGGCGAAGGAGAGAAAGGAGTGGAAGGAGAAGGAGAGAGAAAGGAGCGGAAGGAGAAGAAGAGAAAGGAGCGGAAGGAGAAGAAGAGAAAGGAGCGGAAGGAGAAGGAGAAGAGAAAGGAGCGGAAGGAGAGAAAGGAGAGAAAGGAGCGGAAGGAGAAGAAGAGAAAGGAGCGGAAGTAGAAGAAGGAGAGAAACGAGCGGAAGGAGAGAAAGGAGCGGAAGGAGAAGAAGGAGAGAAAGGAGCGGAAGGCGAAGGAGAGAAAGGAGTGGAAGGAGAAGGAGAGAGAAAGGAGCGGAAGGAGGAGAAGGAGAGAAAGGAGAGGAAGGAGGAGAATAAGAAAAAGAAGAAGAAGAAGACGAGGAGAAAGGAGTGGAAGAAGAAGAAGAAGAAGAAGAAGACGACGAGAAAGGAGCGGAAGGAGAAGAAGAATAATAAGAAGAAGAAGATAAGAAAGGAGCGGAAGAAGAAAGGAAGAAGACGGAGGGAGGAATACATACAGGTTCAAATAAAAACATAAATATTATCAGATGATATGACACTTGACATGTGCCCACTGAGGGTTTGGAAACACAAGAGAGCAACAACAAATCAAGGTAAAAGTGAGGCTGGAACGGGAAATGTGTGTTTTTGTGAGTGCGTATGGGCCGGGTAGTGGAGAAAAAGGTGGAAGAGGAAAGGGAAGCCTTTTGGGAAGATTTAAATGAATGTGTAGAGAGTTTCGAGAGGAATGTGAATGTAATGGTGTTGATGGATAGATTGATTGATTGATAGATAGATTGATTGATAGATTGATAGATTGATTGATAGACCTAGTGTAGGCCCTATGGTATCTTGCAGCCTTCTCCATTATTATGTTCTTATGACAGAGAGAGAGAGAGAGAGAGAGAGAGGAAGTGAGACAGAGAGAGAGAGATGGGGAGAGAGAGAAAGTGAGACAGAGAGAGAAAGAGAGAGAGAGAGAGTGAGACAGACAGAGAGAGAGAGAGAGAGAGAGAGAGAGAGAGAGAGAGAGAGAGAGAGATGGGGAGAGAGAGGGAGAGAGAACGGGAAAGACAGAGAGAGAGACAGAGAGAAGTAGAGAGAAATAGAAGACATGAAGGAGAAGGGAAGGCGAAATGAAGGTTGGGGTGGATAAAGAATTACATACCGAGGGAGATGCACATAACTGAAGTATAGCATGTGCATGTGTACGTGTATGTGTACATGTATGTGTACGTGTATGTGTACATGTATGTGTACGTGTATGTGTACATGTATGTGTACGTGTATGTGTACATGTATGTGTACGTGTATGTGTACATGTATGTGTACGTGTATGTGTACATGTATGTGTACGTGTATGTGTACATGTATGTGTACGTGCATGTGTACATGTATGTGTACGTGTATGTGTACATGTATGTGTACGTGTATGTGTACATGTATATGTACGTGTATGTGTACGTGTATGTGTACATGTATATGTACGTGTATGTGTACGTGTATGTGTACATGTATGTGTACGTGTATGTGTATATATAGGTGTACGTGTATGTGTACATGTATGTGTACGTGTATGTGTACATGTATGTGTACGTGTATGTGTACATGTATGTGTACGTGTATGTGAACATGTATGTGTACGTGTATGTGAACATGTATGTGTACATGTATGTGTACGTGTATGTGTACATGTATGTGTATATGTATGTGTACATGTATGTGTACGTGTATGTGTACATGTATGTGTACGTGTATGTGTACGTGTATGTGTACATGTATGTGTACGTGTATGTGTACATGTATGTGTACGTGTACGTGTATGTGTACATGTTTGTGTACGTGTATGAGTACGTGCATATGTACGTGTATGTGTACATGTATGTGTACATGTATGTGTACATGTATGTGTACGTGTATGTGTACATGTATGTATACGTGTATGTGTACCCAGGCCCATTTGAAACACAGAAGTTGTCCCAGCGTTGCCACAGAAGCAGAGCAGTCCATAGCGTACGCTTTTATGTCCTGCTGTTTATGGCATACCTCGCACCCTTGGAGTGTAAACATGATAATGTTGACAGCTATCTTGACGATTATTTACACGCGCATGTCAAGCGCACCGAAGGCATAAAGTCATATTTACGTCAGAATATGTAATGGCTCAAAATGGGACTTCGGGCGTTCGAGTAGAAGAAAATGTATTTTTCATTTTATTTTTTTCTAAGACTAGAAAAGAGGATTTGACGGCTGAGGGAACGAGGAAAAAAAGGCGAAACAGGAGAAAGATGAATAAAAAACAAATAAATAAAATAAAATAAAAAATGGAGGTAGGGAGCCAAAAAGTGAACGACCAACAGTCTGGGAAAAGGAAAGATGTATATTTCTGTGAAAACTTTAATTTTCTGTTCTGGAATAGAACATAAGAGTGGAGGAGAACGCAAGAGACCATAGGGCCTGTACCAGGCAGTTCTGTGTCCATTACCGCCTATCGCCTCCGTCCATAAAGTTATCTCGGAACTTTCCTTTTTATTGCCCCACCACTAATTTTTTTTTTTTTTCTGTTGTCTTTGATTTTGTTCATCTTAGGTTAGGTTAGGATAGATTAGGATAGGTTAGGTTATTGCCCCACCTAACCTAACCTAACCTAACCTAACCTAACCTAACGTAACCAAACGTAACCAAACCTAACCTAACCTAACCAAACGTAACCAAACCTAACTTAACCTAACCTAACCTAACCTAACCTAACCTAATCTAACCAAACGTAACCTAACCAAACGTAACCTAACCTAACCTAACCTAACCTAACCAAACCTAACCTAACCTAACCTAACCAAACGTAACCTAACCTGACCTAACCTAACCTAACCTATCCTAACCTAAGATAAACAAAATCAGAGAGAACAGAAAAATATAAAAATAAGTGGTGGGGCAATAACAGGAAAGATCCCTCATCTCATCTTTTCTTAAAACAACCAATAAATTTCAGCGCTTACCATATGGTTGTTATATCTATTCCGTTCATTAACCACTCAAATGGTAAATCACTTCTTGTCTATTTCCTTCTTAAACCTATATTTGCCCAATTTAAATCCTATACTACGAGTCCAGCCCTGCTGCCTTAACATGAAGACCTTGCCTGCATCACCCTTGTTAAAACCATTGATCCATTTCAATACCTCTTTGTTCAGTGAGTGAGCTATCCGCGGATTTCAAATCGCGTTTCTTCAGGTTTTGCACTCCAGCCTGCCGGCCACAATGGAGAGCAAATTGAAATTGTTTCCGGGAAACCAACAGAATTCCTAGAGTGCAGGATAACGAGGATGGGGAAGGAAGGGAGCGGAGGGAATAGGAGTTGGTCCCGCTGTGTCCGTTTTTACAACACAGAATAATTTGTGTGTGTGTGTGTGTATATATATATATATATATATATATATATATATATATATATATATATATATATATAGATATATGCAAAGAAATCACAAAACACACGTGATAAACTATTTTTGCAGAAACCACCGGGAAATTGAAAAAAACAGATACCGAACGTTTTCGTCTATTTATTGACAAAATTGTGTGATAAAATGTAACATGGGATCTCTCCGAGTATCCTTGTCTTCTTATGCATATATTGTTTCTTTCTGTATTGCTTTTTTGTACCTTTGAAAATGTCTAAATAGACGAAAACGTTCGGTATCTGTTTTTTTTTCAAATTTTCCGGTGGTTTCTGCAAAAAAAAAAAAAAAAAAAAAAAAAAAAAATCTATATCTATCTATCTATATATATATATATATATATATATATATATATATGTATTTCTCCGTGTAAAAGTATTAGAACAATACAAGTTCGGGTCGGCCAGGAAGTTGCACAGAACAGATTCACGTCTTTTTTTTATGGGAAAAAAATAATATTGTATTCTAGTGTTCTTATTTCGATTTAAAAAAGTGCAAACCACATTTACAAACCAAACCATTTATTTAATGATCCCTCCTTCTCTATACATGTTTAGGAGAGGCGCGTGAACTATTTATTTATTTTTTATTTGTTTAATTATCTATTTGTTTATGGTGGGAGGAGGTAAAACGAGTGATTTCCACGTCAAAGTGAGATCATAAACACCTGAATCACATGAAAAACACACAATTATGAAAACAAATTTTATCACAAATTGATGTCACTAGCCTCGGTACGCAAAGCAATGTTCTATTTGCGTTGACTATAAAGAATAGCCAGGCGGTAGAGGAAGAATAATAATTACTGTAGATTCAAGTTTATTCACCTTAGACCAGTAAAGATATTGCCTGGACTGTTAGTACCAAACTACTAGTACAGTAGAATGTTTTGATGTTCTCATAATACACACACACACATATACACGACTCGGTGGCGCAGTGGTAGCGTTCGCGGCCGTCACTACGGCGGTCCGGGTTCGAATCCCGCCCAGGGCTTAAATAATTTCAGTGTCATTGCGCTGCGAATCGTTACTCCAACTCTCGTGGGCGGATGTGCGTGTGCGTGTAAGGTCACAGCATTACCCACAGATCAGCCATATACGGTATCAGCTCTGAGCTCTCTTCCGGGAGGGAAATAGCTGTCTATCACGAGTCCAACATGTGATCCATGACCATGGTGAATAACACACACAAACACACAGGCATACACTATATATATATATATATATATATATATATATATATATATATATGTGTGTGTGTGTGTGTGTGTGTGTGTGTGTATATAATATATATATATACATACATATATATATATATATATATATATACATATATATATATATATATATATATATATATATATATATATATATATCTTTCCTTCACTACCTTTCGTCACTTCAGGAAAGTGGCTTTCATTTAGATTGGTATCACATTCCAGGATCTACAGCACTCGGCTGTAGCAGAGATTAGCTTCCTTCCCTCTCTTAAGCGGTCGGACGCCGCCACACCCAGTGGTTCTGGAAAGTCGGTGTGGTTGCTCCAAATAGCGGCTACAAGGTGGAAGCTCTGCAGAACATGTCCCGTTGATTCTCCAGTTATAATAGAAATTGCGGGATGGGGGGCAGGCCGAATCCTGGGTCTACTCCAGGAATTATACAACAACAACAGCAACAACAACAACAATAACAACAAAAGGGTCACTTTTTTGAGAGAAAATACAATTCATGGTTGTTATGACCCTTTACATTTTTTTAACTAGTTGACACCATATGAAAGGCCGCACTGTAGCCCAGTGGATACCGTGTCGAACTCATGACCAGGTGGTCGTTGAGTTCGATTCCCGGGACCCACTGCGTGCTTGCTGCTACGTTGGTTCTCGACAATCCTGGTCATGCGGGGAGGCGACCCAACATCGGGCTAAAAAACCCAACGGCTTGCCGTAACTGACAGACTATTCTCCTAACAAGGGGTTTTTCACTTCCCACTGCATGGGAGTTGGATGGTGAGTTGACACTAAATGGTTCGTCTCGAACTCCCCCTATTAGGAGGCAAGGACGGATCCCCTTACAGAAGACTTTGTTGCATGGAATTTAATCAACCATGCCCTTGGTCCAACTCGGTGGCGGCCTGGTTCGAACTGTCGATACCTCGACCTTCGCCACAAGTAGCGACGCTCTAATCCGCTCGGCCAGCGAGCATCCATGATTACCGGTGAAGATATGGATCAAAAGGTCTCCTGTCGGTATGCTCCGCCTTTGTAATCCTTAAAGAATCCTTCCATTAACGAGGTAGAGGAAATAAGAAGAGAGGTCCCGTCCCTGTTGTCTTTGAGTGGATTCTTTGAACACCGAACAATTCCATTAGGAATTCATTTACAGCTTAGAGATAAGCTCTGGGATGATTGCTTTCTGCATTTAAACCAAGGCGCCTACCAGTCCAGGGCCCAAACAACCCTAAAACTCATTTCCCACGTATCGACTTTTCGCTGTCCGCTGTCCACGACACGACGTCGTGCTCTCAAATAACCAGGGGTGTCTATGGACGCTTTCACACGTCACGACTACAACCACGCGTGAAAGCTTCCATAGACAGCCACGGTTATTTGATAGCACGACGTCGTGTCGTGGACGGCGCACGGCAAAAAGTCGATACGTGTGAAAGGAGCCTATGATGAAGAGAATCGCTCAGCGCTAGCGACAAGGTATGCAAACTCAAGCGTGGGTTCATTATTAATAAACAAAACGAAGCTTTTGATAAGGCGGTTTAATCATATCAAGATATAAACACTGCATTCTGGTTTTTTACAGTAAACAAGCAACAGCGAACCAGCATCATTTCATGAGTTTTTGTAGCGAACAAGCATATAGCTCGACTAGAAACGAGAAGCATTTCTGTTTCATATTAACTAAATAACCCATTTCAATTACCGTAACAGTTTCAGACACTTTGTAAAACATTTCAATGTTATCCTTGTTTATAACAAAAACTTGACGACAAAGTGCGCTATATTGTTCACTGAGGCATGGTAATTACAGCATTGAATGAGGCATGATAATCACAGCATAAATCGAATTTACAGCATTGAATGAGGCATGATAATCACAGCATAAATCGAATGTACAGCATTGAATGAGGGATGATAATCACAGCACAAATCGAATTTACAGCATTGAATGTGGCATGATAATCACAGCATAAATCGAATTTACAGCATTGAATGAGGCATGATAAGCACAGCATAAATCGAATTAGAGGAAAACATCGTTAGGGTCCTTGTTTACCCACGATTTCAACACTTCAAGGAGTCTTAACTGACGTATTTGATATATTTTATTTAGGTTAATGCTAGGCGGTTTTATTAAGATTAATTATAAGAGTTTTTCATCCTCTCAAACTTTGTGGATTCCTTATATTGATTTATACAATGAAGGGAGTTCTTCTATACAGGATGATATCGGATATAGTCATTTTGCATTTGGGGGGTCGGAGATGGGGGTCGCCGATTTAATGAAGCGGCCTTGCTGTGGATGTGCTGTGTCTTGCGACACTGCTTCTGACCCAGGGCAGTGGACAGGGTGCAGGGATGACCCGTCATCTAGGAGGTGCTAAGATGGGAAGGAGGGTGGAGGGGTGTGGAGTGTTTTCAGGGATGGAATGGGTGGGAATGATTTTATGCCTTTTCCTTTTTGGCTACCTCCCTAGTAAGGGGGAAAAAGCCTTGGTATATGTATGTATGTATGTATGTTAATGAAAGGTTTTCTTTTCACTGGAATGAGTGTTTATTATTAAATTTTCTTGGCACAACAATGAAGTAAAAGAAATCCGTAAATATTTACGAAATGGAAAATAAAGTAACGTGTTGAATTTCCCGTCCTGCAGACCCCTTGGTGGGTTCCCGCGGACCTCTGGTTGAGAAACGCTGAACTAAGGTATGGTACTCCCAGTTGTTGAACTACGATGACAAGAGTGAAAAAAAAAGTCGAACTTCGATGACGAGTAAAAAAATACACCAGTTGTTGAACTACTATGACAAGAGGAAAAAAAGAAAAAAAAAATATATATATATATATATATATACACTAACACTAGACAAATTTGCTTACCTAAGGGATCTTCACCTTAGCGAAGAACTTAAAACAAAATTGACATACATCAATCTTGCTAACGTCAGGCAATTCAGTTCTGCTTAAAGATTTACCACACAGGGCTTCCTTGCGTATGCGTCTAATTGAAGGTGATGACGATAATAAATCAGTGGCACGTGTGAGCGACTTTGGATGGTTACGAGACTCGAACCCCAGACCCTGAACTGCCAAGGGAGATCCGAACGGTTGCAAAGAGAGGCTTCCCTTGACCCCTGGGCATTTCGTATACAGAAAACATTAACAAAAATGCTCGCATCATGTAGGCCACTATGAAGACCTGCTAATTACAGTTAAGAAACAGATGCAGGATCCCAGGGTCTAACTGAAGTCCAGGTAAAGGTCTTTTACATGGGTGGGCAACCTTTGGCACGCGTGCCAAACTCCGGCACACTAACGACTTTTCTCCGGCACGCGAAACCGAGAGCTCACCTTAGAAAAAAACAAAACAAAACAAAACAATAAATCTCCAACTTCTATTGTATGATCTATGGTTACCGCATGCTGCGCTGGGGAGAGGACTGGGGCCCCACGAGTGGAAGGGAGGGAGGAGGTTCATACTCGTAAGTAGCCCTATGATTTATGTTACTCTCGCGGCACGCGAGAATTTTTTTTTATAAAAGATTTGGCTGATTTTGGCACGCACACATAGAAAGGTTGCCCACCCCTGGTCCAGGGGAGGAGAAGGCATCGACTATAGAGGAAATGATGAGCAGACATCACTGAATGAACCGGGGTGAAATCTACATCTCATATTTTTTGAAAAATTAAATTAATGACATGGAAAAAATAAAATAATAGGTAGGTTTTTAGTTGAAAATAAGACTTTTAGTTTGATCCATAATGAAGTTTAATGAATGGCACCTGCCCTCTATATTATAGTACAAAAGAGAGAGAGAGTGAGAGAGAGAGAGAGAGAATTTTTTTCGGTCAGAGCAAAGAGCCTAATATATGTATATATATATATATATATATATATATATATATATATATATATATATATATATATATATATATATATGTGTGTGTGTGTGTGTGTGTGTGTGTGTGTGTGTGTGTGTGTGTGTATATGTGTATATATATATATATATACATATATATATATATTTATATATATATATATATATATATATATGTATATATATATTTATATATACAGTATATATATAATCTTACTTCAGCTCCCAGTAGTAGGCGTTATGCCTGTCAGTGGTCCCAGCATGTTCCTCCATGTGGCTCTTTCTAAATTCTTTCTAAATGTCCTAACCATCTTAACTGGGCAGCATCTATTTTGCATAGCATGGAACAGACGCCAATGCTTTTCCTTATATCTTCATTTTTTAATTCATCTCTCCTCGTCTTTGTAACTAATATGTATATCTATATATCTATATATATATATATACAGGACGGAGCGATCAAGGACCATTATTCAAAATATCACAATAGAAATATTGACAGAGACACCTTAGTTCAATGTACCAAAATTATTGCGTACAGTGAGGACCCTAGAAGGTTGAAACTCTTGGAGGCATTCCACATCAGGGACTCTGCCCCCACTATAAATATCCAGTCGGACATGACGTCCAGCATTAAACTGTACAGTAGCGCTAACCTGAGACATCGCTACATTGAGGTCCCCTCTCCCCCTCCCCCTCCCCTCCTACCCCCCACTCCCCCACCACTCAGACGATCCGCCAGACTCCGTAATGGGAACTCGGGTAGCAGTTTATGTATTTAAACCTTTCTCTCTCTCTATCATTTGTACTTTCCTTATAGACGTAAGTAATAACTCTTGTTATATATCTTTTGTCCTACCTGTTTATTTGTATTTGTATTTTTGTAATTTATTTTGTAACTTATATGTACCAACATTTGTATTCATTATTGCAGAAATTATGTCAATCCTGATGATGTCTCTTTGAAGACGAAAGCTCGAGAATATTAAATGGAAAACTTTGGAGAACTTGTATCAGCTCACCCTACAACTGGAAAAAAGTTGATAAGACAAATAGAAAACATTAAGAAAAAGTTTAACAATTGTCAGAATGCTGTCGTATTTAATTCTACATGCATCAAAGAAAACCTGCTTCCTTACTTCACGAATATACGATTCCACGACCAAGCAGTGCAGCAGAGGCGATCCACCCTCAACTTCCGAGGAAAGAGGGTGGAAGAAGAGATTGAAGTCAAGAAAACAGAACTAGCTAACCTCCACTCGGAACTAGACCTGTGTCTTCAGCAGTATGAAGACCTCGCAATGGATCCTGACCTGAAGCTTAGAACTTTACACTCACTTGAAAGTGCCATTAATAGTCATTTTCAGGTTGGTAGAACGAGAATTATGAAGAAGTTGTCGCGACTATATGGTGGTACTTTAGCTATCCCTGTAACTTCAGACAGCTTCATCAACTTGTCAAGTGAAACGCTGACGGACGACCAGAAAGAGTTCCTTAATTTAGGTATCAACTGTCATCAGATGCCTAAATTCAACCGGACCAACAAGAAGGTTGAAATTGCGATCCTCTTTGAAGACCTGTGCCTACTAGAGAAAGAAGGTAAAATCTCCATCAACCCAGATCTTCAAGAAAATCTACAGAACGAGTGCACCAAAACTCGGCACCACCATTCTAGCCAGCTTCTTTCACCCCGTTTAAAAGAAGCCGCTAAACAGTTACGGGAAAACAAGCGTATTGTGATTAGAAAAGCGGACAAGTCGTCTTGTTTTGTGATTTTAGACAGGGAAGACTACATCAGAAAATGTAATACCATCTTACAAGACCATTCTAAGTTTAAACTAATTACTCGTAACCCTGTAGACAGTGTTAAAAAGAAATTGAACAAATTAATTTCGGGAGTCAATGCTCAAGTTGGTGGTTTTAAATTTGATAAAATTACAGGAGATTTTAACCCCGGTTATTTTTACGGTAACGTAAAAACCCATAAATTGTCACACCCACTTAGACCCATCATTTCCCAGATTCCAACCCCTACCTACAATGTGGCCAAGAAATTACATAATGTGATTTCCCCCTACATCCCAAATCCTTATTCCCTCCGCTCATCTGACGAGTTCATTGATATCTTGAGACTTAACAAACCTGAAGGCTTTATAGCTTCGCTGGATGCGGAAAATTTATTCACTAATATTCCCCTCATTAGAACTATTAACATCATTCTCCAGTATGTGTACCAACACCCTGTACTCCCACCACCCCCTATTCCCATGGAAACCATGAAAGAAATGTTAACTATTTGTACAACTGAGGCCCCGTTCAGATGCCCCGAAGGTAAACTGTATGTACAGACCGATGGGATTGCAATGGGCTCGCCCTTGGGCGTTTTATTTGCTCAGTCCTTCATGTCACATGTGGAGGAAACAACATTTCTCGCGAGTGAACTTAAACCCAAAATATACTGTAGATATATTGACGATATTTTCGTATGTACATTCTCCAGAGAGCACCTGGAAAAATCAAGACTGCGTCTACAGGACATTTCGGGTTTGAATTTCACAGTAGAAATGAACACAAATGGTAAACTTCCTTTTCTTGATGTCCTGGTTGATTCCACCTCTACTAATTTTATTACCAGTGTTTACCGTAAACCCACCAACTTAGATAAATGTATGAACGGTAACAGCGAATGCAGTGATAGTTATAAGAAAGGTGTTATTAGAGCATACGTCAGAAGAGCTATAAAAGTATGTTCGTCCTGGGAAGCACTACATGCAGAACTCCAGCATGTACGACAAATGCTCACCAATAATGGTTATGCTAACTGTGATTTTGACCGCATAACCAATAAATTACTGTGTGAACTTGGGTCCAACCAAAGCGCCAATAAGCCTAATTTTATTAGCGTTTTTTATCGTAACACCTTCAGTGATGCCTACAAAAAGGATGAAAAAGCAATCAAGGACATAATTAAGAAAAATTGTCACCCCACTAAAGAGAACCATGAGATCCGAGTCCTTATATACTATCGTAACCCTAGAACCTGTTCAATGGTGATGAAAAACAACTGTAATAGTCGAGCTGACTTTACATCTAAAGCCAACGTGGTGTATTCATTCAAATGTCCAGCCGAGAATTGCACGTCTCGCGATACCACATACGTCGGGCACACCAGATGTACTCTCAGCCGAAGACTAACCTTTCACCAACAGGACGGAGCGATCAAGGACCATTATTCAAAATATCACAATAGAAATATTGACAGAGACACCTTAGTTCAATGTACCAAAATTATTGCGTACAGTGAGGACCCTAGAAGGTTGAAACTCTTGGAGGCATTCCACATCAGGGACTCTGCCCCCACTATAAATATCCAGTCGGACATGACGTCCAGCATTAAACTGTACAGTAGCGCTAACCTGAGACATCGCTACATTGAGGTCCCCTCTCCCCCTCCCCCTCCCCTCCTACCCCCCACTCCCCCACCACTCAGACGATCCGCCAGACTCCGTAATGGGAACTCGGGTAGCAGTTTATGTATTTAAACCTTTCTCTCTCTCTATCATTTGTACTTTCCTTATAGACGTAAGTAATAACTCTTGTTATATATCTTTTGTCCTACCTGTTTATTTGTATTTGTATTTTTGTAATTTATTTTGTAACTTATATGTACCAACATTTGTATTCATTATTGCAGAAATTATGTCAATCCTGATGATG
>NW_027467763.1:515000-547500 GCF_046742065.1 Oratosquilla oratoria | reverse complement strand
CAAACAGACACTCAGAGCAATTACGAAACAACGCTGTTCCGCTCAAACGAAACGAGCAGAACGCTCTCGGAAAGGGAAGACAAACAATTAGCCTCGTTTCACACGTATCGACTTTTCGCCGTGCGCCGCCCACGACACGACGTCGTGCTCTCAAATAAGCATGGGTGGCTATGGACGCTTTCACACGTCACGACCACGTCCACTTATGAAAGCCTTAGAATATAGATGATGGTGAGCTTACACCAGGAGTCGCGTAGCTTTGACCGAATCCGTCACCTTTGCCCTATGTGCTTGGACTGCTGGGATAGGTGATCATCACTGCTGGGAATCGGAAAGGAGTGCGGGATTCGAACCAGCAACTAAGCGAATGCGAGGTTAACAAGCTTCCGATGACACCTCTAGCGCATAATTATAGAGATAAATTACGACTGGTACAACTCTTTTATTGTACAGATAATGTACGTGAATATGTACATGGATACACACATACACACACACACACACACACACACACACACACACACACACACACACACACACACGCACGCTAACATGTAGACAATGTACTTTGTTTTCTTGAGAAAGGATATTTTCTGACGTTGAACATTGAAAGATACGATCAAATCTCCGAAATCGTAGAAATTCACCGACATCGTAAGTCTACGACTAGAAAGATAAGAACAGAAGAACCTAAGAACAAAGGAGACTGCAAGAGACCATAAGGCCTACACTATGCAGTTCTATATCCCTTACCACCCGTCATCCCTATCCATAAAGATATATCTTCTCTTAAATCAGTGCTCCCTTCATGGTTGCTAAGTCTATCCCTTCGTTAACCATTCTGTTGGTAAACCAGTTCTCGTCTACCTCGTTCTTAAAGTTAAATGTGTCTACTAGTCAGTGGTAAACTGGAGACGTTATTTGCGTTTTTCTTTTAAAAAACAGAATTGTCAAGATTTTTTTCTTCTTCAATTTTTGGTTCGAACTCGTCATTAGCGCACTCAATCACGCGCGCGCACACACACACACACATGCACACACACACACACACACACACATGCGCGCACACACACACACACACACACACACACTTATGGTGGTCCTCGGTTGACTGACGACGACAGTGCTCCGGTGAAGTGTGATGACGTTAGTGAGGCTGGGTGGGGATGCTGAAGTCTTTGTCACTGATGCTAGCGGAGGTGACTGTGGAGCACAATTCTTGCTCCGCATATCCACACACACACACACACACACACACACACACACACACACACACACACGCACACACACACACACTTATTGTGGTCCCCGGTTGATTGACGACGGCAGTGCTACGGTGAAATGTGATGACGTTAGTGAGGCTGGGTGGTGATGCTGAAGTCTTTGTCACCGATACTAGCGGAGGTGACTGTGGAGCACAATTCTTGATCCGCATACACACACACACACACACACACACACACACACACACACACACACACACACACACACACACACACACACACACACACACAAAATCACTCATAAATTTCTCTCAACAATTGCGGTCGCTTTTTGTCTTTGTGTTGCCATAATTGCAAATTATTTTTCATGAAAAAACTATATACGTTTGTCATGGGCACGCGGCATTCCTCGTTTGACAGTTTCATTCTCCCCAAAACGGTAATAATGAATTAGTTCTAAAACATTATTCGAGTTTTTAACTTGTAACGGAAGACCACACAGCTGATTTTTTTTTTTAAACGTCTTTTGTCATGGACGTTACTTGTCACGAACGTTTGTTGTCACGAACGATTGTTGTCATTAATGTTTCTTGTCACGAACGATTGTTGTCATGAACGTTTGTTGCCACGAACGATTGTTGGCACGAACGTCTGTTGTCACAAACTATTGTTGTCACTAACGTTTATTGTCACGAACGATTATATAATATTGTCACGAATGTGTTGTCACGAACGTTTGTTGCCACGAACAATTATCGTCACAAACGATTGTTGTCGCGAATGTCTGTTGTCACCATAGACCCTATTTAAGGGGTCTATGGTTGTCACAAACTATTGTTGTCACGAACATTTATTGTCACGAATGTTTGTTGTCACGAACGATTATTGACAAGATCGTCTGTTGTCACGAACGTTTGTTGTCGTGAGCGTTTATTGTCACGAACGTTTGTTGTCGTGAACGTTTATTGTCATGAACGTTTGTTGTCACGAACGTTTATTGTTACGAACGTTTATTGTCACGAACGTTTGTTGTCATGAACGTTTATTGTCACGAACGTTTGTTGTCACGAACGATTGTGATGAACGTTTGTTGTGACAAATGTTTGTTGTGATGCTGACGACGAACGTTTATTGTGACAAATATTGTGATGAAAGGCCAACGTGACAAACGTTCGTCTGAACAAACTTCACTGGAACGGAAAAAAAAAATCCAGATGAAACCGTTCTGGAAATGATGAAATACAACTTACTCAAAGGAAAAAAACCTTCTTCCAATCATGAGAGTTAATCGAGAGGATCCAGTTCAGAGAAATGGGAAGCCAGTTTCTAGACAATATTCTAGCAAACATGAGAGATAACCCTTAGAGACAAAGAACTCGACACCTTTCTAGGTTGTGTGTGCGAGTTTCTTTGATACTTGACTTTTGCGTCCAAACAAGATTCCCGTTTTCTTTGCCGCGGAGCTCGAAAAGACTTTTTCTTCTCCTTCGAAATGGAGTTCTCGATTTCTCATTAATTGTTATCCTCCCAAAAGTGTACTTGTCTTAAGGATCGATGGTACTTTTTTCCTCTGAACCTTTTTCTCCCGTCTTTTGGGGATTCTTTGATCTCTCATCTTTGATGGAAGGGAGGTCGCCATCTCAGGATTCTGCTGGAAAGGCTACAGATTTCCAGTCCTCGACTGTCTTCCGAGTTTCTTTTCTTTGTGGGGACGACGTGTGAACGGTTGCTGTTAAAGATCGTCTTTGTGTTTTGTCTATTTTTTTTTTCTGTCTACCGAACTGTGTGGCAGGAAAATGGGATAACCCTTAATCTGTGTGTGTGTGTGTGTGTGGTTCTCTATGGTCTTTGGATCACGTGTTGGACTCGTGATCGACAGCTATTTCCCTCCCGGAAGAGAGCTCAGAGCTCGTATATATGACCGATCTATGGGTAATACTGTGACCTTACACGCACACACACCCAACTCTCCACCCACGAGAGTTGGAGTAACAACCCGCAGCGCAGCGATACTGAAATTATTTCAGCCCTGGGCGAGATTCAAAGCCGGACTTCCGTAGTGGCAGCCGGAAACTCTACCAATTGCGCCACAAGTTGTGTGTGTGTATGTATGTGTGTGTGTATGTGTGTGTATGTGTGTGTGTGTGTGTGTGTGTGTATGTGCGCGCCTGAGTAAACACAAGGAAAGGTACATTCATATATCAAAGGCTTTTTCCCCCTTACAAGGGAGGTAGCCAAAAAAAAAAAAAAATAAATAAAGCCATAAAATCCACTTCAACCAATTCTCTCTCCACATACTCCACTCCCACTCACCGTCCCTCCCTAGGAAAGATAAACTGACAAAGGAGAGGACTGAAATGCAGGTCACTTTCAGACCTCGCAATGAGAGTTTTATGCTCCACACACGGAGGGGTTCCCCCCCAGCTCGTCCCGTCGACCATGCCACTGGCCAGGGATCCTGAAGTCGTTTCTGAAGTGGAGGTCCTCTCCTGTGAGCCATCGAACTCCAAATCCACATTCCAAACAGAAGAGGCCAACATCCAGAGCGCCATCGACCCTCAAGAGGATATGGTAATCTTGCAGTCCTGACCCTAGGGCCGCTCTGCATGCACATCAACAGGTGCGGCCGTCCCATGACAACGAGCCTCATCAAGGCAGACACCGAGTCTCGTTCAGTGTCTGGCGGCCGCCGGGAACCGGGCGAGACTCAATTGGATTCCGGGCCATGTGGGGGTAGAGGGGAACGGGGACGCAGATGCAGCTGAGCCGGGCCCATCTCAGAGGTTCCATTTGTCAACCATCAGGTTCCAATGACCTTAGGACAGATGGGGGACGTTGGAAGGGCGCGACTGTCGCGCGTATCTGCGCCTTCGGGGAACTCGAGGCCAAGTAGCATGTCCTCGAGCATTTCAGGGACCTCGCGAGAGCAGAGCTCACTCTCTCTCTCTCTCTCTGTGTCTCTCTTTCTATCTATCTCTCTCTCTCTCTCTCCCTCTCTCCCCCTCTCTTACTCTCTCCCCCTCTCTTCCTCTCTCTCTCTCTCTCTCTCTCTCTCTCTCTCTCTCTCTCTCTCTCTCGGGAAGATGAAAATGAGGTTTATGAATAGAGCTAGAGTGGAAGTCATTTCTTGAACTCGGGTCGCATCCATTGTACCCCAGGGAGGAGTTGCAGAAGACTTTCCTTTGCCATCCCAAACATTCACACAGAGATATGATCATCACAGACTCAGCATCACAGACACGCCCATTAGAAAACCAAACCACAAATAAGAAAAAGGGAAACTTGGTCGACAGCTCTGTCTTCCGCATGGATGTAGGTCGGAAAGAGCCAAAAAATTCTAACTTATTTTTCTTCCCATTCTTTGTAAACTTTTTTTTTTTCTTCACGAAATTTTGGAAAAAAAAATCTTTTTGTTTCTGTTCCCCCTTTTCTCGTTGCAGCTTTCAGTGTGTTGTGTCTGATTGTTCTCTTGTTTGAAAATCTACTTACTATTTTTGTTAAAAGGATTACAAAGGAAGAAGAGCATGCCGACAGGGGACCTTTTGGTCTATAAACTAGGTCGGATGCAAGAAAAAATAAACAAACAAGTAATTTATTGAATAAAATAAATAGATAATGACATAATAAACAAACAGAAAAATAACAGTAATTTATGATCGATAATAGATAAATAAATGATAAAAATAAACGTATAAATAATAATAAATAGATAAGTAATGATAAAGATAATAAGTAAATTAAGATGAATGGTAGATATTACAGCATACTGCTTGCGTGTTTATCTAAATGACATATAAAACATCGAACTGTACTACAGTGCACTGCCTCTGCAGGAAGTTTATTCCATTCAGTAACTACACTGTTAGCGAAGTTGTTTCTTTCCACATTCCAAATTAAATCTACTTCCTGACAGTTTGAGATAATTACTTCTTGTCGGATTCTCATTCAGTGTAAAAATTTCGTCACTTTCGATGTTGTCAGCTCTCTTTAGAATCTTAAAGACCTGTATCAAATCACCCCTGAGTCTACGCCTTTTTAGGAAAAACAGATTGATTTAAGGGCATTATGTTTTCCTATATATTACCTTGCTGCTTTTGATGTACTTGATGTTCGATTATTCGTTTTTAAGATGAATTGTCTCTCTATTTGTCATCTAAACGTAAAAAAAAAATCCTTTCTGCGCATTAGTGTCAATGGGACAAATATAGGTTTAAGAAGTAAATATGGCGGTTTACCAACAGAGTGGTCAAGGAATGGAATAGACTTAACAACCACTTAATGAGCTCTGAAACAATTGGTGGTTTAAAGATGAGATTAGATAATTTTATGGATGACAGATGGTAAGGCACATGGAACTATCAACTGTAATCCTTATGGTCTCTTACAGACTTCTCCATTCTTATGTTCTTAGAAGGTCAAATTATTCTGTCATGATCAAGTGACTTACTGCTTTTCTATAACTACATCAGTGATATTCACCGTGGGTGGACGGTCCACTTTAGGGTGGACGGTCTACTTTAGGGTGGATGGTCCACTTTAGGGTGGACGGTCTACTTTAGGGTGGATGGTTCACTTTAGGGTGGATGGTCCACTTTAGGGTGGACGGTCCGCTTTAGGGTGGAGTCCACTTTAGGGTAGACGGTCCATTTTAAAGTGGAGGAAATTATTGGAGTGGTTGCTTTAATGAATATTTTTCCACTTCAGATATTTTTCTCCGTTTTCTGTGACATAACAATTAAATGGAAATTTGAGTTCGATGGAGGTTGGCAGAGGCAATTTATCTGGTAATTTTGCCATTCTAAGGTGGGTTGAATTGATGAATAGGTAGTGATAAATCTGTAGATGACCAAAAAAAAAAAAAAAAAGAAAAAAAAAGACGATGTCATGCTGTTCTACATTCATGGCAAAACAAACATTATTTATTTATTTATTTATTCATTTATTTATTTATTTTTGTAATACTCTCTCCAATTTCGTGTGTTCCTTTTTCCAGTAACATTTTGATAAGTCTGTTACCAATTAGAACCACCACAGGAGTTAAATCAAAATGTCTTATGTTGTATTTTCTTCCCTACGCATCTCCTCTAACATTCTAACACACACTTAACATCTCTTCTAACATTCTAATTAACTTGATCGCCCTTGCATCACCACCCACACCACCGATCCTATCCCATCTAATACCCATCTAACATCAATTTAACATCTAACATTCTAATATTCTAACACCCACTTAACATCCTTTCTAACATTCCAATGAACTTTATCATCCTTGCATCACCACCCATATCACTCAATGCTATCCCATCTAACACCCATCTAATACCCATTTAACATCTCTTCTAACATTCTATTGAACTTTATCACCCTTGCCTCGCCACCCACTTCACCCAATCCTATCCCATCTAACAGCTATCTAACACCATTTTAACATCTAACATTCTAACACTCACATAACATCTCTTCTAACATTCTATTGAACTTTATCACCCTTGCATCGCCATCCACATCACCCAATCCTATCCATCTAACAACCATCTAACACCCACTAAACATCTCTTCTAACATTCTATTGAACATTATCACCCTTGCCTCGCCACCCACTTCACCCAATCCTATCCCATCTAACAGCTATCCAACACCATTTTAACATCTAACATTCTAACACTCGCATAACATCTCTTCAAACATTCTATTGAACTTATCACCCTTGCATCGCCATCCACATCACCCAATCCTATCCCATCTAACAACCATCTAACACCCACTAAACATCTCTTCTAACATTCTATTGAACTTTATCACCCTTGCATCGCCATCCACATCACCTAATCCTATCCCATCTAACAGCTATCTAACACCAATTTAACATTAACGTTCTAACACTCACATAATATTTCTTCTAACATTCTATTGATCTTTATCACCCTTGCATCGCCACCCACATCACCCAATCCTATCCCATCTAACAACCATCTAACACCCACTAAACATCTCTTTTAACATTCTATTGAACTTTATCACCCTTGCATCGCTCCCGCATCACCCAATCCTACCCCATCTAACAACCATCTAACATCCGCCTAATTCTAATCCTGGCACCAAACCAGCTTTCCAGCATTCATATGATGGAAGTGTCTCAAGTGAGTATCACACTGGGAAGCGTCTCAAGTGAGTATCACACTGGGCAACTTCCACGGGCTTCACCAGCGTCGACCGTTGAGAGTTCGTTAGAGTAAAAACGGTTACAATATTTGAATTTTCAAATTTTCAAATATCAAATCATCTTTCCGTCATACATAGCAGAGCTTAATGACGAACTAAGAGGTTATAAACCTGAACGAATATTAGACACAGTGTTAGAATGTCCTTAGAAAAGTCTAGATTTATGTAAACGAAGTCATATTCTAGTTACTCGAACGGAGGTTGGAGGTAGGATGTCGAAGGAAAAATATCCCAGTGTGATGGCCCCTTCAGACTCGAAACGCTCGACATCTTTCACGAGGAATATCTCGTTTGACCTTCATCTTCCAATCCGCGTCGTTCGTCTCGGAAGAGATAACTTCAATCTCTATTTCTCTCTTTCTCCCCCTCTCTCTCTCTCGCGCGCTGTTTCTACTTTCTCTCTCTCTTTCACTTTTTCTCTCTCTTCTCTATCTCTTCTCTCTCTTTTCCTCGCTATTTCTTTATTTCTGTTTTAATCTCTCTCTCTCTCTCTCTCTCTCTCTCTCTCTCTCTCTCTCTCTCTCTCTCTCGCTCGCTCGCTGTTTCTTTTTCCCTTTGTTTCTCTTTTAATTTCTTTCTTTCTTCTGTATCTCTCTTTCTCTTTCGCTGTTTCTTTCTCTCTATCTTTCAATTTCTTTTTCTCTCTCTATCACTGTTTCTTTTTCCCTTTCTCTCTTTTAATTTCTTTCTTTCTCTCTTCTCTCTCTCTCTCTCTCTCTTTCTCTCTCTCTCTCTCTCTATCTTTCAATTTCTTTCTTTCTCTCTTCTCTCTCTCTCTCTCTCTCACACACACACACACACACACACACACACACACACACACACACACACACACTCTTCATATTTTGCCCTACTCACCACGCACAGACCCCATTCCTTTCTCTTTCCTTCTCTCCTCTCTTCCTTTCCTTTCCGCCACCTCCCTCTCTCTTCCCATTTCAGTTTCTGTCAATCTGTGAGCAACTCTCGTCTGACCTGTCTCCTTCCATTTCTCTCAATTTTCTCTCCTTTCTCTCCCTCTTCCATCATCTCTGTCTTTCAACTTTCTCCCTTGTCTTCAGCCATCTATTCATGTTATCTCCCCTTTTTACCTCAACTTTTCTTTATTTTTCCGCCCCGTTTTCAACTTTCTACCATCAATCTTCATATCGTCCATCCCTCCATCCCTCTTATTTTAACTTATTTCTTGTTTACGTTCTTTTGTCTCGTTTGCTTTTTTATTTCATTTTTTTATTTTTTTTTTTTTGCTTCCATTCTTTCCTCTCTCGCCTTTTTGCCTGATTGTCTTCTTCTTTTTCCTCTGTTCTTCTTTTCATTTTATTATCTTTTTTTTTCTTCATTCCCTCCTTCTTCTTTATTCATTCTTCACTATTTTCTTTCTTTTTTCCCCTCGTCATACTTTCTTCTTTCATTTTTCATTTTTATTTTTTCTCTCTTATTTCTTTCTCCTTCTTCCCTCTTCCTTCTTCCTCTTCCCTTCTTCTTTCTTCTTTGTATTTTCTTCCCTCTTCCTTCCTATTTCTTCCCTCTTCCTTTTTCCCTCTTCCTTCTTACTTCTTCCCTCTTCCTTCCTCCCTCTTCCATCTTCCCTCTTCCTTTTTCCCTCTTCCTTCTTCCCTCTTCCCTCTTTCCTTTCCTATCTTCCCTCTTCCTTTTTCCCTCTTCCATCTTCCCTCTTCCTTTTTCCCTCTTCCTTCTTCCCTCTTCCCTCTTCCTTTTTCCCTCTTCCTTCTTCCCTCTTCCCTTTTCCTTCTTCCCTCTTCCGTCTTCCTTTTTCCCTCTTCCTTCTTCCCTCTTCCCTCTTCCTTCTTCCCTCATCCCTCCTTCTTTTCCCATCTTCCTTTTTCTTTCTTCCTTCTTCTTCCCTCTCCCCTATTCCTTCTTCTTTCATCTCTCTTCTCTCTTCTCTCCTCTATGAAATCCTTCGAGCCTCTCAGCCCAAAGAAATTAAGCTTTATTTGCCTGTGTCATCGTCCTCTGTCCGTTGTTGACCTTTGTTGACCTACCTACTCCAATCACCGTTCTTGACATGCAGGCCTCTCTCGTAAGCCAACTCACCCCCAGCGATCTCTTTCGCATTTTCCCTCTTCCTGTCTTTTGCGTCCTCGAGGCTCAAGCCTCGAGGAACTCCGCCCTTTGCTTATCTCTCGAGGATGACCTCTCTTTGGAGGGCGAGGTCTTCTAGTTATGGATCTAGCGATGGAATTTTTCTTCTTCTTCTTCTTCTTCTTTTTCTTCTTCTTTTTCTTGTTCTTCTTTTTCTTTTTCTTCTTTTTCTTTTTCTTCTTTTTCTTTTTCTTCTTTTTCTTTTTCTTCTTCTTCTTCTTCTTCTTCTTCTTCTTTCTCTCCTTCTTCTTCTTCTTCTTCTTCTTCTTTCTCTCCTTCTTCTTCTTCTTCTTCTTCTTTCTCTCCTTCTTCTTCTTCTTCTTCTTCTTCTTCTGCTTTCTCTTCTTCTTCTTCTTCCTCTTCATTCTCTTCTTCTTCTTCTTCTTCTTCTTCTTTCCCTTCTCCTCCTTCTTCTTCTTCTTCTTCTTCTTTCTCTTCTTCTTTCTCTTCTTCTTCTTCTTCTTCTTCTTCTTCTTCTTTTTCTTTCTCTCCTTCTTCTTCTTCTTCTTCTTCTTTCTCTCCTTCTTCTTCTTCTTCTTCTTCTTCTTCTTCTTCTTCTTCTGCTTTCTCTTCTTCTTCTTCTTCCTCTTCATTCTCTTCTTCTTCTTCTTCTTCTTCTTTCCCTTCTCCTCCTTCTTCTTCTTCTTCTTTCTCTTCTTCTTTCTCTTCTTCTTCTTCTTCTTCTTTTTCTTTCTCTCCTTCTTCTCTTCTTCTTCTTCTTCTTCTTCTTCTTCTTCTTCTTCTTCTTCTCGTGGTTTTCAGGGCTCGTACGACGCCCCCCCGGACCTCAACCTTCAAGTTGGTCCGGGACAGTTGATCCAAGAACGCAGGATACAGTGTCCACGCTATGCCACTCTTGCAGTGCTGAAACCCGGAGGAAGCTGAGGTCACCTCAGGTCAGGGGTCAGCTAAGGTCGGGAGTTGCTTCAGATCCATAGATCGTCATCTCTCTTTTTGCTGTTGAAAAGAAGATCTGTCGGTCTCGACTCTGCTACAAATGGTAACTAATAACGCCGGGACAATGCCAATATGTTTTTAACGATTCCCATACGAGTCCCGATAACTGCTGTAAACTTCCGATTCCGATGAATTATTAATAAAGATAATTTGTTCAAAAGGTATTGGTTTCCCAAACCAACTGCAGGGCCGGGAAATAGCCGTGAATTATAACCATTGGAGGTATCGGTATCGGACTAGTATCGGAATCGGAATCGTATCGGAATCGGAATCGGAAATTGAGAGCAGTATCGGGGCAGATGAACTGATAAGACTGATAATAAATCAGTCTTATCAGTTCCCCATAGTTATCAAGATAACAGGCTTGATAACTATCAAATCCCAAAAGGCTAAAAAATGTAAGGATTTAATCACGGTCAGAGGAGATACCATGTAAGGATTGAACCTGTGTTATTAATTTAATTTCTGCTATTAGAAAGACTTTAAATAGCGCCCCGTGGGATGCCCTGTCCTAGTGGCCCTTTCTGCGTCTATAGACTTGTAAAAAGGTTCAACAAACGAAACGTTGTACATTTGATAAAGGTTTCATCCTCACATGGTGTCTACTCATCCATCGTCAATTGAGATTTAATTGGGATGGTTTGGACACATGGAAAAAATGAATGAAAGAAAGATTAGTAAAAGAGGTGTGGAAGGCAGAGGTGGAAGGCGTGAACATGAGGGGAAGACCGAGGATGAGATGGATGGATGGGGTGAGGGTGGGCGTTGAGCAAGAGGGGGATGTCTGTTGAGCAAGGAAGAGAGAAGGCAGGAGATAGGGATGAATAGAGAATGGCTGTGTATAGATGACACTGTTATGCACGGAAGAGGCGGGTGGGGGGGGGAGTAGGGGGTGCGTATGTGAATGTTTTTTTGACGCAGTCCGAAGGGATTTCTCCTCGTCTTCTCTTTTTCTGCATGAGCGGACGTAGAGGGGGTGGGGGGTCACCGATTAAGTGAAGTGGCCTTGCTGTGGATGTACTGTGTCTTGCTGCAGTGCTTCTGACCCAGGGCAGTGGGCGGGATACAGGGATGACCCGTCATCCACGAGGAGCTAAGATGAGGGAAGGGAGGTGGGTGGGAGTGGTTACGTGCCTTTGATTTGGCTACCCTCCTTATAAAGGGGAAAAAGCTCTTGGTATATACATAAGATCTCCGTTTGCAAAAGGGGCATGAAGTCTCGGGTACGATAATGTGTTGCAGAACCAAATGTTAGAAATGATTATAATACGATTTATACTTGATAGTGTATACTTTGATGTAAAGATAGATCGATAAATATTTGATAACTGTCATGACGCTGGGCGCACAGAAATCAATTCACGAGATAGGATTGAGATGGTGATTGAAACGAGATTTCCAGATTTACAGAATTGTAGGGCCTTGTTGGCGAGGGATCATTTTTTAGTCCCGGATTCGATTCCCGGCCGCGAAATCAAAGGCTATTGATTATTCAATCGTTCACCATTCACTTTAGTCCTGTTATCGAGTCTATCACAGTAGGATATTTTCAATCCCGGTTATGTATGATTTACATACATATACCAAAGGCTTTTTCCCCACTTACAATGGAAGTAGCCCAGTAAAACAAAGGCATAGAAACCGCTCCAACCCATTCCATCCCCTACATACTCCACTCACATCTACCCTCTTCCCTCCCTCCCATCTTGGCACCTCCTGGATGACGGGTCATCCCTGCATCCTCTCCACTGCCCTGGGTCAGAGGCAATGCTGCAAGGCACAGCACATCCACAGCAAGGCCGCTGTGAGTTAAATCCTTTTGATGTTAGTTTGTGCAGAAGACGCTGAAGAACTAACTTGAGGCGTTATCACACTAAGCTATCTTTCCTCCGACTGTCGGAGCAAATCTCCAGCTCGCAGAATCTGGTATGCTAAAGGAAAATGATTTTCATCCAGGATATCAAACGACCTCCTACGTATTTTTGGTTGAGAAAACGAAATAGTTCACCTGAATGATTTTTACGTCGGAAAAGGTTCTGGAGGTGGGCGGGATCTCCGATTAATCGGAGGTTGGAGGAAATACAGCCCAGTGTGATAACCCCCTTTAGTCTCACAAGGGTGCTGAGGCGTTGCGCGTCCACAACCTACTTCGCCTCCCCCGCTTCTCTACTACAAGCTCAGCTTTAAGTCCGAATGAACAGGAGAGGAGGGAAGTCGTCAGTTAGATTATATTGTTCTGTCTAACGCCAATTAATTCCATCCAGCTTGAAAGAAGCCATTGATAGAGAAACTCGTTTGAGAGAGATCCTGTCGTAATATTTTCCATGTGAGTATTTATAGAGGATATTCTTATTTGAACCGTGGTATCTGTTGCTCTGCAGGATCTCGGCCAGCACTGGAAAGCACGCGGATAACTATTGAAACTGGAGCGGCTAATGTCATTTCGAAAATAATTTCCTCAAAGGTAACTGATGAAACCGCGTCTCGCTCGGGTTAGCAATTTATATAACTTGAGCCGGAGATTCCCAAACTAGCGGGCGCCGCAGGGTGGGATGAGAATGTTACAAGAGGGGCGTGGAATCATCTGCTCAAAAATCATTGTTTAATAAGAATGATTTAAATAATTCCAACAACACCTGCCGTTACATACGTGCAAAGTCTAATTCTATTAGTCACCCCCAACCATTTTTTTTTTATTAAGATATGAATATAAAAGATATAAATGGAATTCAACAAGAACCCACTGTGTTGGATAAGAAGAAATGAAATAGATGATATCCATATATTTCGATCACGGACTGTGATCCTCTTCAGTGGTTCCTCTTCATTTCTTCTTATCCAACACAGTGGGTTCTTGTTGAATTTTACGAATGTGTTACGACATTACTTTGCAGTTATATAAATGGAAATTATATAATTTCATATAAACACAAAAAAAGGTCGGGGTAGGAGGTCTGCTGGAATCACTGTCTTAACCACCTAAGATGATGCCTGCGTTGGCGTCATGAGACGTTAGTGGGTACACGAAGATGCCGACGTCGGCGTCATGTATATATATATATATATATATATATATATATATATATATATAATATATATAATATATATATATATATATGTGTAGAAAGATCACTACAAACAACACGTGATCCACAAATTTTGCTGGTAACCACTAAGGAAATCGGAAGAAAACAGTAATTCCCAAGCGCTTTCGTGTAATTCACATCTTCAGGGGAATACATGAAGATGTGAATTACACGAAAGCGCTTGGGAATTACTGTTTTCTTCCGATTTCCTTAGTGGTTACCAGCAAAATATATATATATATGTATGTATGTATATTTGTAGTTGTACACGAATTACCCCAGAATTCTGTGAACTGGTTTGATCACGTCTTCTGTGTTTACTATTACTCATATTAAAGAGAACGAGTAATCCAGCAGTGAGTTTATATTTTATAATGCGAGTAGTGTGATGAATCGTACATATGGCAGCCAATGCTGCGCGCGAGAATTTGACTCATACTGAAGTAGTTAATCTGTCTTGATAACAATGCAAGATTGACTGTTACAACTGTTATACTAAAAGGACATTGTTTTACCTGACTCAAGACTATTTTCTATGGCTTTGAAAAATCCAGTGGATTCGAGGCGGGGGACAAGGATGGGCTGTCATCCACGAGGAGCTAAAGTAGATGGGAAACAAATGGATGATGAGTAGGGTGTGTGTGCGTGCCTTTGACATGGTTACCTGTTTCATAAAGAGAAAGAAGACTATATGTACTTAGAGAAATCATGTTAGTTTATCTATCTATGTCACTGTCCAGTAATGTCGTAACACATTAATAAATACACTTAACACCCACTGTTGATTGGATTTAAGAAAGGAAATAACGATTTCCGTATATTTCGATCACTTGCTGTGATCCTCTTCAAGCGGAATACAAAGACAAGAGAAAACACATATCTTATGTACAGAGGAGAGAGGTGGAGTGAGGGAACATGGACATGTCATATAAGGTAGCGTCTGTATTGCTGCGCGGGCTTTGTGGCAAGTCGTCCGCTTTTACAATAGAAGGAAGTAATTTGTTTACGGCCAAGGTGGTTATGTAATCAGGTGACCATTGTCCTTTTGAAATATCGAAATTAGGGAAATGTTGATTTAAGGAAGATTCAATGATTTTCCTTTTATCTATCTATATACTAAGGGCTTCCTCTCTCTTATATGGGGGGGGGGGTAGCCAAGTCAAACCCACGCGCCCATTCCCATCTATTCCATTCCCATTCAATCCCTTGTTTCCCTCTCATCTTAGCTGCTCGTGGATGAAGGGTCATCCCTGTCTCCTGCCCATTGCCTGGGTTAGATGCAATGCAGCAAGACACAGTACATCCAGAGCAAGTTACAAATCCGAAATATTTTTAGAAATGCGCATAATACCTGATAGATTTTGAGCAGCTCTCTTGAATTAATATAAATGAATATATGAATATATACAGTATATATATATATATATATATATATATATATAAGATTATTTCAGACATTCTCTCTCATATATATATATATATATATATATATATATATATATATATGTATATATAACTGTATTGACTTGAAAGATATGTAATTTATTTTAGATACGATTTCAGTTCGCCAAACTAATCAGTTTTAACAAGAATCACACACCCATAGTAATATATGTGTATATATATATATATATATATATATATATATATATATATGTCTATATATATATATATATGTATATGTATATATAAAGACAGGCAAAATCCCCTATGCTAAGCCGCCTGTCATCACTTCCTGTCATTCGCTACTCAGTTACTACAATACAAATCATAAAAAAAATAATGATAATAAATCATGTTCTGAATTACATGTAGAAATTAATTACAAGGTTTGCATAAACATGGAACCACCGAAATAAAAGAACAAAAAGAACATAAAGAACCAAATATCACAAACCCGACAAAATAACACTGCACTATCTTGCTACGATACAAATCAAAACAATAAAACAAAAAAACAATTCTGAATGACATCAAGAAATTAATGACATAGTTTGTATAAAGTGTCAAACCGAAACAAAAAAGAAGGAACAAAAAGGACAAAAAGAACCAAATATCACAGACCCGACAAAATAAAACTGCTGCACTCTATAGCTACGATATAAATCAGAATTTGTTTTGTTTTGTTTTATTGTTTTGATTTGTATCGTAGCTATGGAGTGCAGTGTTATTTTGTCGGGTTTGTGATATTTTGTTCTTTATGTTCTTTTATTTACGGTGGTTCCATGTTTATGCAAACCTTGTAATTAATTTCTACATGTAATTCAAAACATGATTTATTATTATTACTTTTTTTATAATTTGTATTGTAAAGGGTTTCTCTTTATCAATATTGCATTGGAATTACTTTTGGTTTTAACATTATTATTATTATTGTTGTTATTATTATTATTATTATTATTTTTATTATTATTATTATTATTTTTATTATTATCATTATTATTATTATTATTGTTATTATTATTATTATCATTATTATTATTTACTATTATAATTATTATCATTATTATTATTATTGTTGTTATTATTATTTACTATTATTATTTATTTATTTATTTATTTGTTTGTTTATTCGATTAATTTCGAACGGGGTGGGATTCAGCACAAAATTGATGGGGGACCTACAACATGGTTGAGAATTGATGAATGGGGGAAATGGAGTGAAAGAGGTCAGGAACCGCTGTGACCTGACCCATTAAAGGTCAGCGGGTGTGTCACAAGGACAGAAGCGGCCGTGAACTCCACTCTCGACAATATTCCCGATTTAATATCTCGTTTATGCTCTCATATTCCTTCAAATATTTCACAGGTCGCTTTGGGAGTGATGATTCAAATAACCAAAGACGACGTCTCAATATACCATGTATGGTGGGCACGAGCAAATGCAGTTCTGGTTTCGTGGTACTATTTTATTCAGCTGAGGGAAGCCTTCGGTAGCCGAAGGCTCAAGTCAACTGTGTGACTCTTTCGAGTATTTAGAGTGAGAAAATTTTCCGCCTTCAAGAGCGGGACCTCTTCAGTGTCCGCGGAGGCTTCTCCAGCCACAGATTCTCTTGAGGGGGTCAGGTTCCAGAAGAAGACTCAGAAGCGTTCCGGAGGCTGAGTTGAGCTCTTTCCAGCCTTCTCTCTTGTAGATTTTTTTGTCCTTATTGGCCCACATTCTGTAATTGTGTGACTTTCGAGTATTTAGAGGAGAATGATTTCCAGGCGATGCGCCTTCAAGAGCGGGGCCTTTTCAGTGTCCGCGGAGGCTTCTCCAGCCACAGATTCTCTTGAGGGGGTCAGGTTCCAGAAGAACACTAAGGAGCGTTCTCGAGGCTGAGTTCAGCTCTTTCCAACCTTCTTTCTTGTAGATCCTCTTGTCCTTTTCGGCCCACATTCTATAATCGTTGTTTACGAGGTTTGCCTGTGACCATGGCTTTTTTGTGGTCATCAGTTTGAAGAAGATGACGCCACAAGCCCACAGGTCGACTGGAGGGCCGAGGTACCTCTTCTCCTGTCGCTGCAGTAATTCGGGTGCCATGAACGACTTGGTGCCCACCTTTCGGGTCAGTCGAATTTCCTTGCCGTCCTTTAGGAACAGACCGGCAAGACCGAAGTCAGAGATCTTGAGAACCTTGTCTTTGGTCAGGAGAAGGTTGCCTGGCTTGAGATCTCGGTGGACGACACCTCTCGAGTGGATGTATGTGACGCCATCCAGCAGCTGTTCGAAGTAGAATTTGAGCTCGTTTTCGCTCAGGTAAGGCATGTTGGTGGTCAGGTTGCCTCTGGAGCAATACTCAAGATTCAGGCTGAGTGTTTTCATCTTCTGTTCCCAGCAGAAGAGTGTGAGCACATTGGGATGGCTCAACTGTATTTGGATCATTTCCTCGAGAGTGAATCCTTGTTTCGAAGGCTGGGAAAGAAGGACCTTGCGGGCGATCCGTTTCTTCAGTTTAATATTTTCTAAAAGAAACACTTTGCCAAAAGCTCCTTTTCCAAGAACCCTGACTCTTCTCCAGCCTGAAGTGAAGTTGTAACATTTCAATGTTTCTTCGTTGGTCTTCAGGACTTTCTTCGTAGTCTTTCAGGTCAATGGGTTTGGTGGCAAAGTTTGAGGTTTGGTCGACGTCGGCTCCTCTGGAAGACTTGTCCTTCCGTCTGTGGCTGAGTTTCCTGGAAGCAGCGGCAGAGTGCAGAGTGCGAAGAACACTAGGAAGATCATGTTGATTGAAGAGTAGATTCCTACAACGACTGAAGTTCGGAGGGCCAAGAGCGATGACCCACGAAGACTCGAGAAGTCGTGTGAGATTTGTGGTCACCTGATGCACCAAGGCTGAGGTTTCGGAGGGACGAGGTCATTGGCAGGATCACAACTTATCTACTCTCTCTCTCTCTCTTTCTCTCTCTCTCTCTCTATTTCATTCGCTGTTGGCGTAATCGCAAGCATACTGGCCTCGCATTCACTTGTTAGTGGGTTCGAATCTTGCACTTCTCTTCGATTAACATTTATCCTCACGTTCGTTTTCCTACTTTTAAGTCTGGTTAAGCTTTGATCTATTTTTATCAGATAAGAATTTAACTTCGAAGAGAGCAACTTAATGAAGATATTTGATTCCACTTGCACAATTTTAATTTGTATTTATTCTCCGTGTTATCAATTCTGACTATGCCTTGAAAATAGCGTTTTATTATCTTGTGAAAATGTTGTTGATTTCTTGTATCGACTTATATTCCTTGTGCCACTTGACTTGAGCGCTGATGGCGTGATCAGAAGCGTGCCGGTCTCGCGTTCGCTTAGTTGCGGGTTCGAATCCCGCACTTCTCTCCGATTTCTATCAAACAGAGCGAATGAAAAGGAAGGAGGGGACGGCTTCAGCCGCAGCAGTTCAGCGCATCCGTGCGTAGGCGTCTTACATTCTTCTGTTTGTTTGGAAGTATTTAATTATGTCTGCTGATATCTGTGGATCTAATACTTTACTTTTCATTTATATATTATTTCTTTGTATTGCTTTTTTATTCTGATTTATTTTGTTTTGTTTTCATTAAGAAATGCATGGTGGATTTCCATGGCTTGTAGTATTATCTTTATTTTATTTTATATTTGTCTTACGATTCCTAAGTTGAAGACCTGGCTGTTTCCTGATGTCCTTTTTAGAAACTCAATATATATTTTCTCTTGATTATCTGATTCGTAACAAAAATATCTTAATACACAGTTGACTAATCCAGTGGTTTCAATATTTCAATTATGACTTTCTAATCTTCATATTCTCTCTCTCTCTCTTTCTCTCTTTCTTCGCAGTGTCATTACTACTTCCACAGTTGTGAAATTGACATGTCTTTTATTTTTTCACTTATTTCATGAAAACTAGAACAAATGGGTGTTATGTATTATTTCAAGATCTGCCTTAGTACTTACAATGTGGTAATCAGCTGACATTGTTTTCCAAATATATGTGAAATTGAAGCTGATCATTCTTCTTAAATGTGTGAGACTAACTACATCATTGATTCCAACGCCTCGTGTACACACACACACACACACACACACACACACACACACACACACACACACACACTCACAGACACACACACGCACAGACATATATATGTATATATATGTATATATATATGACGTAAGCGGAGTAGGAAACACAGTAGTCTTAGTCTTGAGTTTATTCATGACTAGTTTCGCAGGTATGCTTTTTCAAAGGAATGGGTTTACAAACGGGCTGTGGGCATTATATTAATTGGGTGGACCTCACTACCTCTTTGTGATACAATAGTTGGTGACGAGTGTTAACATTACATTGTGGCTAATGTAAGTTTTACAATTAAATATGATGATAACACTAATAACAAAGAAATTATTAATAGTAATTGTAACAATAATAATAATCAATGATAAAAAAGAAAAATTTAAATATTTATATATATATATATATATATATATTTATATATATATATATATATATATACATATATATATATATATATATATATATATATGTACTGGCAACGTAATCAAATACTCCTTTATATTATATGTATTCATACATTACAAAAGACCTTTCAGGAGTGCAGGACCAATGGTCAATTAAAAATAAATAGATTATTACCCCCATAGACACTACCGGAAAAAAAAAATAGAAGAAAAGCGAATAGATAAACGACCGGGAGAAGTTTAATGGGATTCAGTGACTCAACCTTCCAGCCTCTTCTTCCCTCCTCCTCCTCCTCCCCCTCCCCAACCACGTTCTCCCTCGTCTCTCTCATCCTACTCCCATTCCCCATTCCCTCACCACGAGCCAACCCAGGATGATTGGGTCGTTTTCTTCTAAGCTTTACGAGGGACTCTCGCTCTTACGCCCTCACAGCTGAGGGCCTTCGACGACCAAGACTTGTTTTGGGACGCGATGTACCAGATATAACATCTTTTCCAGGTTTATTAGCCTCTCGTTACTCAACGGAATCTAAACGGTTATATCGCGTTTAGTGTAGGATTGATTATATATATATATATATGCACAAATTTCACAAGTCACACGTGAATCACAAATATGCAGAGTCCACTAGGAAAAGTAGGTCAAACAGGAAAAGAATTAGAGGTTAGGATTAAACAGCATAAAAACAGCATAAAAAATGGCCAAGAATCTAGTGCACTTTTTAAACATGTTTGTGAATTTGACCATCCTATTGACTGGAAGAATGCTTCGAAAATTATACAGTGTAAGAACATAACAGAAAGAAATATCATAGAGTCAGGAAATATCAAATGCAATTATGACCAACTCATTAATAATAGTTTAGGATTATATAAATTAGATCCATATATTGTCAGTAATATAAATAGTACATATTTTAAAATAAAGTAATAATGATCTGTTTCCATGACCTCGCCGAGTGGCCCAACCTGAGCTTGCAGGCTTTGGAGAGGAGGGTAAATGTCTCTCTTGTCCTATTTATTCTTTGTATCTCCATTTTTTTTGTTCTCATTTTTCTGTACTCCTTGATAATGTGAATATATCACGAAAGCGCTCGGACTCCGTGTGTTTTTCCTTTTCCTAGTGGACTCTGCATATATATATATATATATATATATATATATATATATATATATATATATATATGTATATATATATATATATGTATATATATATATATATGTATATATATATATGTATATATATATATGTATATATCTCAAGTCCAAAAGGTGTTACTGTGTAGGTTTCAGAATGATTTGATGACGGTGTTTTCTTGTTCGCTGAATTCTGATTCTGAAGCTTCTTCACTGAAGTCTATTTCTCGCTAAATGTTCTTTGAGTAACAAAGCAGTGTTGATGGTCTTACTGTTATTATTCATTTAACGAATAACCACAAATGTCTCCATAATGGTTAATTGACTGGTTTCTTTATGCACATATATTCATGTCAGTTACGATATATATATATATATATATATATATATATATATATATATATATATATATATATCGCAAAAATAATTACAATAACGCGTGACGAAAAGATATTGCAGAAACCACAGGGAAATTAAAGTCGGAATACTGAACGTTTTCGACTATTAGGGCATCATCAGAGTACAAGAAAGAAAAAAATAGAACACAATATTTATACAGAAGAAAGAAAACTGGGAGAGGTCATAGCCACATAAAACCTTCGGACATTATATATACAACATTAATATTAAACTCCTCGTATCCTTAAGGAGTTTAATATTAATATTATTTTCAAAAACAGTACCATCAAAGAACTCCTTATTAAAAATTCCCCTTGTAATAATGTAGGCTGTGTTTATAGTATTCCCTGTAAAAACTGTAGCTCCTGTTATATTGGCCAAACAGGTAAAGAATTGAATATTAGGATGAAACAACATAAGTACAGTATAAGGACTGGCCAAATGTCCAGTGGGGTTTTTGTCCATGTTAGAGACACAAACCACAACATTGACTGGGACAACGTTAAGAAAATTGTTGATTGTAATTCAGCTTTAGATAGGAACATCATTGAATCCTGTTTCATAAAGAACAATTTTGATAATAATATTAACTTGAGTTTAGGTTTATTTAAACTAGACAATTTTATGATTAATAGGATAGTAAAACAGTACCAAATTTCCTAATGGTACTAAATGTCCTGTGGACCTTTCAGCCACAAGGTTTTGTTCTTTTGTATTTTTTGTTTGTTTTACTATTGCCATTATTATTTCCATGTGTATATGATTGTGTATGTATTTTTTCATTTACTGTTACCATTAATATTTCTATGTATATGAGTGTGTATGTATGTATAACGTCCGAAAGTTTTATGTGGCATAACCTTTCCAGTTTTCGTATTTCTGTTATATATTGTGTTCTGTTTTTTTTTTCTTTTTTGTGCAATTTGATAATAATATTACTTGTGTTTTGGTTTAACTAAACAATTTATAATCATAGGATAGTAAAGCAGTACCTAGTTTCCTAATTGTACCAATTGTACCAATTGTCCTATAGACCTTTCGGCCACATGGTTTTTGTTCTTTTTATTTCATTTTTTATTTATTTATTTTTCTTGTTACTATTACCATTCTTATTTCCATGTGTATATGAATGTATATGTATTTTTATTAACATCAACATTTCCATTTGTAATTGAATGTGTTGTATGTATAATGTCCGAAGGTTTTATGTGGCTATGACCTCTCCCAGTTTTCTTTCTTCTGTATAAATATTGTGTTCTATTTTTTCTTTCTTGTACTCTGAGGATGTCGTAATAGACGAAAACGTTCAGTATTCCGACTTTAATTTCCCTGTGGTTTCTGCAATATATATATATATATATATATATATATATATATATATATATATATATATATATATATATATACATGAATTATGTTGTTCATTAACTAATCTATTTATTTATTTATATACATATATACTCGTATGTTAGGTATTTAAAGGAAAAAATATATACAGTTCCATAATTTTCATATATTATGTTTTATAGCCCATCTCTCTCACTCTCTCTCTCTTCCTCTTTCTCTCTCTGTCTGTATATCTGTTTCCCTGTCTATCTATCTAGCTACTTATCTATCTCTAATTATCTATCTTTCTATATATATATATATCAATCTTTCTCCCTCTCCCTCTCTCTTTGTCTATTTAGCTATATAGATACCCGACTACGTAACTATGTTTATCTATCTATATCTATTTTTATCACACAGTTCTGAGATATAACAATGTATCTGATATGAGTTTTTCTTTTTATCTCACCCAATTCTGAAAGTGCAAGGGTTTCAGTCAGCTTCTCCTTTCATAAGAATATTAAGAATAAAGGAGATAGCAAGAGACCATTGGGGCTACACTAGGCAGTTCCATGTCCATGACCACCTATCATCCCCGTCCATAAAGTTGTCTAATCGTTTCTTAAAACAACCGATAGTTTCAGCACTCACTACTTGGTTACCAAGTCTATTCCATTCGTTGGCCACCCTATTAGGAAACCAATTCTTTCCTATTTCATTCTTAAATCTATATCTGTCCAAATTTAATTCATTACTGCGAGTCCTGACTTATTGTTTCAATATGATGACCTTATTTGCGTCACTTTGTTAAAGCCTTTGATCCAATTGAACACCTCTATTAGATCACCCCTCACTCTGCGTCTTTCCAGAGAGTATAAGTTTCGCATTCCAGATATTATGTATTGTTGTTCTTTAGTTTCTTTAAGGTCAATTCATTACTTCAATTGAATCGTTTTGCACCCACTTACTACCACTAGTTTTTGTTTAGTGGGTTAGTGACTCCCACTTGGGAGACTCCCGGGTCCCGCCCACGAGGGGGGTGGGGGGAGTTCCATAAGCTGAGAACCAGGGCAATAGGATTAATAGGAATGGATTAGTTAAAGCTTTCTGAAACATCATTACGTCATAGAATTTCAGTGACGTCATGAACTATTTTGTTCAGGTGAGAGCCTGGGACATCAATACGTCATAGAATCTCAGTGACGTCATGAAGTATTTTGTTCAGCTAAGGGGCCGATACATCATTACGTCATAGAATTTTAGTGACGTCATGAAGTATTATGTTCAATTGAGGGACCGAGACATCATTACGTCATGGCGTTTCTGTGACGTCATGAATTGTGTTGTTTATTCATTCATCCATTCACTTATTTATTTATTCGTTTATTTATCTGTTTATTTGTTTGTTTATTTAGTCAACCTTTGCTCTTCCTCTTGTGTGTTTGTCACCATTTTCCAACAAGAACATGAATGTCTTTCTTCACATTCCCCCTGCTTCGTAGTAAGTATGAATAATTCACATTTTCTAGCCACAGCAAGAAAAGCATGAAATATCAAATATGATAATTATGATTGTCAACTCTGAAATGAAGCAAAGGGTTTCTTTATCAACATTGTATTGCATTTACTATTATTGTTACCGTTACCATCATCATTATTACTATTATTGTTATCTATATTATTATTATTAATATTATTATTACTTTTATTATTATTATTACTATTATTATTAATTATTATTATTACTATTATTATCATTATTATTATTATTATTGTTATTATTATCATTGTTATTGTTATTATTATCATTATTATTATTATTATCGTTGTTATTATTATTTACTCTTATTATTATTATCATTATTATTGTTATTATGATTTACTATTATTATTTATTATTTATTTATTTGATTAATTTTTAACAGGATGGGATTCAGGACAAATTTGAAGAGGGACCCACAATATGGTTGAGAATTCATGAATGGGGAAATGGAGTGAAAGAGGTCAGGAACCGCTGCGACCTGACCCATAAAAGGTCAGCGGGTGTGTCACAAGGACAGAAGCAGCCGTGAACTCCACTCTCGACAATATTCCCGATTTAATATCTCGTTTATGCTCTCATATTCCTTCAAATATTTCACAGGTCGCTATGGCAGTGATGATTCAAATAACCAAAGACGACGTCTCAATATAACATGTATTGTGGACACGAGGAAATGCAGTGGTGGGTTCGTGGTACTGTTTTATTCAGCTGAGGGAAGCCTTCGGTAGCCGAAGGCTTAATTCAATTGTGTGATAATTTCGAGTATTTATAGTGAGAAAGATTTCCAGGCGATGCGCCTTCAAGAGCGGGACCTCTTCAGTGTCCACGGAGGCTTCTCCAGCCACAGATTCTCTTGAGGGGGTCAGGTTCCATAAGAACACTCAGGAGCGTTCTCGAGGCTGAGTTGAGCTCTTTCCAGCCTTCTTTCTTGTAGATCCTCTTGTCCTTATCGGCCCACATTCGGTAATCGTTGTCTACGAGGTTTGCCTGTGACCAGGGTTTTCTTGTGGTCATCAATCTGAAGAAGATGACGCCACAAGCCCACAGGTCGACTGGAGGGCCGAGGTACCTCTTCTCCTGTCGCTGCAGTACTTCGGGTGCCATGTACGACTTGGTGCCCACCTTTCGGCTCAGTCGGATTTCTTTGCCGTCCTTAAGGAACAGACCGGCAAGACCGAAGTCAGAGATCTTTAGAACCTTGTCATTCGTCAGGAGAAGGTTGTTTGGCTTGAGATCTCGGTGGGCGACACCTCTCGAGTGGATGTATTTGACGCCATCCAGCAGCTGTTCGAAGTAGAATTTGAGCTCGTTTTCGCTCAGGTAAGGCATGTTGGTGGTTAGGTTGCCTTTGGAGCAATACTCAAGATTCAGGCTGAGTGTTCTCATCTTCTGTTCCCAGCAGAAGAGTCTGAGCACATTGGGATGGCTCAGCTGGATCTGGATCATTTCTTCGAAAGTGAATCCACGTTTCGAAGGCTGGGAAAGAACGACCTTTCGAGCGATCCGTTTGTTCAGTGTTTTATTTTCCAAAAGAAACACTTTACCAAAACCTCCTTTTCCAAGAACCCTGACTCTTCTCCAGCCTGAAGTGAAGTTGCAACGCTTCAGTGCTTCTTCGTTGCATTTCAGGACTTCTTCGTAGTCGGTCAGGTCGATGGGTTTGGTGGCAAAGTTTGAGGTTTGGTTGACGTCATCTCCTCTGGAAGACTTTTCCTTCCGGCTGTGGCTGAGTGCCTGGAAGCAGCGGCAGATGGCGAAGAACACCAGGAAGATCATCTTGATTGAAGAGTAGATTCCTACAACGACTCAAGTTCGGGGGCCCAAGAGCAATCACCACGAAGACTCGAAAAGTCGTCTGAGATTTGTGGTCACTTAGTGCACCAAGGCTGAGGTTCGGAAGGACGAGGTCATCGGCAGGATCACAACTTATCTACCCCCTCTCTCTCTCTCTCTCTCTCTTTCTCTCTGATGCGCTGTTGGCGTAATCGCAAGCATACTGGTCTCGCATTCACTTGTTAGTGGGTTCGAATCCCGCACTTTTCCTCGATTCACATTTATCCTCACGTTCGCTTGCCTACTTTCAAGTCTGGTGAAGCTTTGAGTTGTTGTTTTTTATCAGATAAGAATTTCACTTCGAAGTTAGCAACTTATTGAACATATGCAATCCCACTTGCACAAATTTTAATTTGTATTTATTCTCCGTGTTATCAATTCTGACGATGCTTTGGAAATAACGTTTTGTTATCTTGTGAGAAAGTTGTTGACTTCATGTATCGACTAATATTCCCTGTGCCACTTGACCTGAGCGCTGATGGCGTGATCAGAAGCGTGCCGGTCTCGCGTTCGCTTAGTTGAGGGTTCGAATCCCGCACTTCTCTCCGATTTCTACCAAACAGAGCGAATGAAAAGGGAAGAGGGGACGGCTTCAGCCGCAGCAGTTCAGCGCCTCCGTGCGTAGGCGTCTTACATTCTTCTGTTTGTTTGGAAGAATTCAATTATGTCTGCTGATATCTGTGGATCTAATACTTTACTTTTCATTTATATATTATTTCTTTGTATTGCTTTTTTATTCTGATTTATTTTGTTTTATTTTCATTAAGAAATGTATGGTGGATTTCCATGGGTTGTAGTATTATCTTTTTTTTATTTTATATTTTTCTTACGATTCCTAAGTTGAAGACCTGGCTGTTTCCTGATGTCCTTTTTAGAAACTCAATATATATATTTTCTCTTGATTATCTGATTCGGAACAAATACACAGTTGACTAATCCAGTGGTTTCAACATTTCAATTAAGACTTTCTATTCTTTATATTCTCTCTCTCTCTCTCTCTCTCTCTCTCTCTCTCTCTCTCTCTCTCTCTCTCTCTCTCTCTCTCTCTCTCTCTCTCTCTCTTCGCATTGTCATTACTACTTGCACAATTGTGAAAATGACATGTCCTTTGTTTTCCTCTTATTTTATGAAAACTAGAACAAAAGGATGTTATATATTATTTCTAGATCTGGCTTAGTGTTTACATGTGGTAATCAGCTGATAATGATTTCCAAATATATGTGAAATTGAAGCTGATCATTCTTCTTAAATGTGTGAGACTAACTACATCTTTGATCCCAACGCCTCGTACACACACACACACACACACACACACACACACACACACACACACACACACACATGCACCTTTATATTACACGTATACATATAATACAAAAAAGCTTTTTAGGACTTCAGGGCCAATAGTCGATAAAAAATAAAAATAAATAAATAAATGATTACTCCCAAGGACCCGACCCCAAATAAAGAAAGAAGGGAAAAAAAGCGAATATATAAACGATCGGATGAAGTTTCTTGGGATTCAGTGACTCAAACTTCCAGCCTCCTCTTCCCTCCTCCCCCTCCCCTTTCCCTCCCCTCCCCTTCCCCTCCCCAACCACGTTCTCCCCCGTCCCTCTCATCCTGTTCCCATTCGCCATTCCCTCATCACGGGCCAACCCAGGGCGATTGGGTCGTTTCCTTCTAAGCATTACGAGGAATTCTCCAGGGCTGTGGAGTTGGAGTCGGAGTCGTGGAGTCGGAGTCGGAGTCGGAAGCAATTACGGTGTCACTGAAGTCGGAATCGGAGTCGGTAAAAATATACCGACTCCGACTCCGACTCCAGTTAAATTTACACTTTATGGTCTTCGTTTAGTCTGTAGACTTATGCAGTGCACACTCCTTATAAGTAGGTTATATAAACATTTTTTTTTTATCAAATGTAATAAATCTCATCGTCCTATCTTCGTGGTCATTCCACTAAACCCCCAAAACGTCCTTGTGCAACGCTGGCTTTCAAATTTATACATAGACTGATAAACATCCAAAGTATTACTTGAATAAATTAAACACCTCAATTTTACACCTTCTGTTGACACACAGTCACGGGAGCTGTAATATTCGTATCAAGTTCCATATGCATCGTTTCCATCACTCCATCAGTTTGGTGGTTTCTCCCACTGCTGTGTTGCCAAACAGTAGGATAATTATGATTTCAACTGTAGACTAACGCAATAATACTATATCTTCTTTCCTTTCCCCTTCTTTTTTCTCCTCTATCTATATACTTATAAAATTCTGATAATCTTGTTTGTCATCTTGCTTGCTTCCTTGCTTGCTTGAAACCGTCACCCAGCCAATCAGAAGAGATATGACGTCACGACTGAGGACCAGCCAATCAGAAGAAGAGATATGACGTCACGACTGAGGACCAGCCAATCAGAAGAAGAAATCAGAAGAAGAGATAGGACGTCACGACTGAGGACTAGCCAATCAAAACAGGCATGACGTTACATCAGCTCTGTGGGTCCTAATAAGGAACCCCAGCTTTGAGCGCGTGACGTCACGACTGCTAATTTTCCAATTTGCCAAATTTTTAATTTCCAATTTTCCGATTACATATTTTCTGCGTAATTATATTTAAATTTTTCATATTCATTATTTAAAAGTATAGCCAACAGACATTCCCCTCTTCCCCAAAGCCCCCTTCACCCCATCCATCCACCTCATCCTAGGACGTCCCCTCATGTTCACTCCCTCCACATCTGCCTTCCATACCTCTTTTACTAGTCTTTCTTCACTTATTCTTTCCATGTGTCCAAACCATCCTAATATTCTTTCATCAACCCTATCTCCCAGCTCCTTTTTCACCCCTGTTCTCCTCCTCACCTCCTCATTTCTCACTCTATCCAGCCTAGTAACCCCCACCATACTTCTCAGACACCTCATCTCAAACACATTCAAACTCCTTCTCTCTTCTTCTCTTATGTTCCACGTTTCTGCCCCATACAGAGCTGTTGGCACAATCACTCCTTCATACAGTCTCCTCTTCGCATCAATTCCTAAATGTCTATTCCTCATTACACTCTTTAATCCACCAAGGCATTTACTCGCTTCTCTCAATCTACATTCTACCTCCACCTTCACTCCACCTTTTCCTGCTACACTTGCACCCAAGTATCTAAAACTATCCACTTCCTCCAGTCGCTTTCCCTTAATGGTCACTTCCAGTCTACTGCCACTTTCACCCCTTGTACATCTCATCACCTTACTTTTACCCACATTTATCTTTAGCTTTCTTCTATCACATACTCTCCCAAACTCTGCCATCAACTTCCTCAATCCCTCCTCCGACCCTGCCACAAGCGCAGTGTCGTCAGCAAACAACAGCTGGCTCACCTCCCACTTTTCTCCATTTTCTTTAACCATCTCCAATCCCTGACCCACTACCCTAGCATTCACCTCTCGCACCACCCCATCCATGTATAAGTTGAACAGCCAGGGCGACATAACGCATCCTTGACGAAGTCCCACCTTTACTTCAAACCACTCACTCTCTCCATTTCTAATCCTGACACAAGCTCTACTACTCTCATAAAAACTCTTGACAGCTCCCAAAAGCTTTCCTCCTATCCCATAAATCTGCATAACCTCCCACAGTGCCTTTCTGTCTACCCTATCATAAGCCTTTTCCAGATCCATAAAAGCCCCAAAAAAACATACTTCCCCTTTCCTATAGGTTTCTCACATATCTGTCTTACCACAAAGATCTGATCTACACAACCTCTACCTGTCCTAAATCCACACTGTTCCTCACCAATTACTCCCTCTGTTCCTCTCCTAATCCTCTCAATCAAGATCCTCCCATAAGCCTTCCCTACTACACTTAACAGGCTAATCCCTCTGAAACTACTACATTCACACTTGTCCCCTTTTCCCTTGTAAAGAGGAACTATACAGGCACTTCTCCAGTCGTCCGGTACTCTACCCTCTCTCCAGCAAACATTAAATAACCTCACCAACCAGTCCACCATCACTGAACCTCCCTTTTTTAGACATTCTGCATGGCATCCATCCAGACCAGGTGCCTTACCTGCTTTCATCATCTTAACAACTGCCTTCACCTCATCCTTCCTTATTTCTCCTCCATTCTCCTCACTCATCACTCTCATTTTCTTCGTATTTCCCACTGCAGCTATCTTTCCTTCCCTATCCTCCTTCACATTTAGCAACTCCCTAAAATATTCTGTCCATCTTCCCCTTACTGCCTTCTCTTCCATTATCATCTCTCCATCTGCACCTTTTACCTTTTCTTCCCTACTTGATTCGCCTCCTCTTCCTCTCTTAATTTCTTTCCAAAACATCTTTTTATTACTTTCAAAATTTTCTGTCATACTCTTACCCCATTTCACATCTGCTCTCCTCTTTGCCTCCTTTACCTTTTTCTTTACTTCTCTTTTCTTTTCTTTGTACGTCTCATATGACTCCCCCGTCCTCTTTTGTAACCAATCTGTGAATGCTCGCTTCTTCTCTTCTACAACCTTCTTTTTTTCCTCATCCCACCATTCACTACCCTTTCTTCTACTTCCCCCTGTCCTTCTTGTTCCACACACCATCCTTGCACACTTTAAGACTCCCTCCTTGAACCATCCCCATTCCTCCTCCACACCCATCTCTGCTCCATCCTTTACTCCCTCCCACTCCTCCTTCAGCTTCTTTTCGTACTCCTTCTCCTTTTCCTTTTCATTCAAGGAGTTCACTCTAAGAACCTCCCTACCTTTTGTCCCTTTCCTCTTTCTCCATCTATCCTCCACTCTCAGCTTACCTTCCACCAAAAAATGATCTGATATCCCCCCCTCTCCCCTTAGCACATGTACATCCTTAACTCTTCCTATCATAATCCTATTTACCACTACATAATCCATTAGCGCTCTATCTACCACCCTTCCCTCCACAACCCTCTCCCATGTGTACTTATGCTTGACTTTCTTCCGAAACACTGTATTTGCTATCATCAACTCTCTTTCTAGACACATTTCCACCATCAACTCTCCACTACGATTCTTTCCTGGAACTCCACACTTCCCAACCACTCCATCGATTGGACCATTTCCCACCCTAGCATTAAGGTCTCCCAGTACTATTACATTGACATTTCTTCCTAAACCCTCTATGCACTCATTTAAATCTATCCAAAAGGCCTCCCTTTCTTCCACTCTCTTCTCACTGCCAGGCCCATATGCACTTACAAAGACCCACATCTCCTTTCCCAGTTTCACCTTCAACCACATTATCCTTGAGGAAACCTCCTTCCACTCCACTACCTGTTTACCTATCTCCTCACTTACTAGAATAGCCACCCCTTCCCTCCCTCGCCCTCTCTTCACTCCTGATAACCTCCCACTTACACTACCAAACTTACACTCACCCTTCCCTTTCAACTTAGTTTCACTCAAAGCCAACACATCCATCTTTCTTCTCACAAACATACTACCTATCTCTTCCCTTTTACTCTCATCTGTACCACATCCACGCGCATTAAAAAACCCAAACCTTAGGGTGCTGGTCCGAGGCCCTCCAGCACCCCTTATGCCTTCACTTTTGTTTTTAGGATATATACCCCGTGGGGCTACAGGGAGAAGGATGCCTAGTCCCACTCCCCGTCCCTTTCTTCTCGCCTTTTACGATCCAAGTGGGATACTTGGTGGCAGTATTCTTTTCCCCCACCACAGGGAATTCCCCCATCACAGAAAGAGAATACTCAGAGAAATGGTACAGGACAGCAACAAGGGGTTGAGGGACAGCATAACGGAGGGACAGTCGTAGTATAAAAGTATAAATATATATATATATATATATATATATATATATATATATATATATATATATATATATGTACGTATATATATGCATGTATACCTATATATATATATATATATATATATATATACATATATGTGTGTGTGTGTGTGTGTGTGTGTATGTATGTATATGTATGTATGTTTATATATATGTATGTATATATATATATATATATATATATATATAGGTATATATATGTATATATATGTATATACTGTATATGTATATATATATATATATATATATATATATATATATATATATATATATATATATATATATATATATATATACACGTATAAAACACCATTTCAAGACCTCACAGTCCTCTCCACGATGGCTGGTCCTACATGAGACCCATGTTGCTTTCTGTGATACCGAGAAAAGTCAAAGACTCGATCCTCTTAGGATTCCAAGCGCTTGGGAGTTTGGCTTACTTCTTTGGGACTCCTCCCATGTCCTCACCACACTCCTCTTCATCTCTCAGACCATCTCACGGAGCGGCGGTTAACTTGAGGGGAATCGAACCCACAGTCATGGGAACTGATGTAGCGAACCTCAGTCGACGGGAGGACATGAATATTAGGGAAACAAGCCCAAACTGCGCCTTGGATTCAAATTTGAATTCAGACCGAAACACCGGAAAAGAAAAAATGGTCCTCAACAACACTGAAATAACGGTCGTCAACGGTCACCAAAGTTCAAACTCAAGACCGAAACGGGCCGAAACGTCAGGGAGCGAGGCAGTTCCTTGGAGAATCGAGGAGCTCCGGTGGATCGAAAGTGGATTGGGTGGCGTGGATCCTACGTGGAGCGAGGTCTGGCGATCCTTACCCACCTGGAGCGAGGTGCGGCAATCTTGGTCCTGGAAGAAAATCCTCAGGAGTTATTGCTG
>NW_027467763.1:460000-505000 GCF_046742065.1 Oratosquilla oratoria | reverse complement strand
TTAATTTCAATGGAAGCATTCACACTGGCGCTCTCGCTCCAGTCTCGCTCCGGTCACGGTTCCGTCAAAAGATATTTTTACTGGAGCGAGACTGGACCGTGAGCGCCAGTGTGAACTCAGTTGCCACGGTCCTGCTCCACTCCAGTCGAGATTCAGCCTTCATATAAGCAAGTAGTGTTACCCTCTGTCCTACCAAACCATGGATAATCCAAAGGAAACACCACAATGGGATCATGAGAAAGTTAGAAAAATGATAAAAATACATTTTCTTTTTATTTATCACTGATACAATGACAATGCGTACAGCGAGGATATTCATAAGCACCAACTGAATACAATATAACCTACAAAACTTACTTTAATTTTGTGGATTTAGATGAAATGCTAATAGAATTAGTCAAAAGGTAAACCAGAGCTGTATGACCTGACTTCGCTGCACTACAGTGATAATGTTTGCATACTTATCATATTGCCAAGGTACCGAGAGAAAAAAATACACATTATTAACCGAAGAAAGAAATTCCATATGTATAATAACAACCTATTATCCACTGCGGAAATGCATCTCCTTAGCTCACTCAACAAATATTCCTACACAAGTTTGTTTGTCTACTTATATTTTATCATTTTGCCAAGGCATTGAACCAGCTGGGGAGCTGAAATAATCTTTCAGTGTTTCTCTCGCGCCAAAAGCCTCCTTTGTAGCATTTCCCCCTCTTCCTCTCATTGGACGTACTGTGTTTGATGGAGGCATGACAACAGTATCTGGTAATGCAACAGCATTTGGGTGTATCAGATTGTGAAGTATGCATGTTGTTGTAATGATTGCATTAGCGTTAGAAGGCATAGCTTTAAGTTTCCTTAAATATATTCTGAAGGTTTGCATTAGAATACCAAATGTGCACTCAACTATCCTCCTGGCTCTAGATAATCTATAATTAAAAATCCTCTTCTCTATCTTATGTTCAGTCTGTGAACCTGGGTAGGGCCTCATCAAATTTCTCTTCAGTGGGAAAGCCTCATCTCCCATTATAACGTATGGTGCAAGCACATCAGTGCCAGGAAGTGCAGCATCTTCTTGTACATTTCAAGTCATCCTCAATTTTGGATAGTATTTTCTCAAATGTTCCTTTGTTCATTCTGAAATAGCTGTGGAATTTACTCTCATCATCAATAAGACGAGGATACAGAGTATGAAATTCTCCTTCAGTCTTCCTATCTTGCAACATAGGATGAACCCACAATCTCTTTCTTTTTCTATTTTGTTTTCCTTCTTCTTCTTCATCAAGTGCAATAGCGAATATTGCCAACTCGGCGTCAGAAAAGTCACACTTCCTTCGTAACTGATGGTAAGACTTCTACTGGTATCGAGGGAGGGGCGATGACGGGAGCGAGAGCGGACCGTACGTGTGAATGCCTCAGAACCGAGAGCAGACCGAGAGTGGAGCGTGACCGGACCGATAGTGTGAATCAACCCTAAATGTTCATAGACCGGGTTCTTATGGAGACCCACCATAGATTTCACTCCCCCCGAACAGGGGTTTAATCAATTTTTTCGTGTGTGAAGTCCAAGTATTGGTTTATACTAATATCCCTGGAGTGGAATTCTCGTGTATATACACCAACCATGCCTTTTAACATAGAAACTTTCATCAAAAATCCCTCAGTGGATCAGTTAGAGTATGATCTCAAAATGGATGATTGGAAACTGTTGGCTCAAACCTACCAAATTAATGCTCCTACTAGATTATGTAAAGATGAACTCAAACGAGTGGTAATCGAATCCCTGGTAGACTTGCTCATACTGGACGCCGATGCATCCAAACTACTGAGTCAGGAAAGTGCTCGTGACGTAACTGAAGGAGACCCTGTAAGTGATAGTGATCCCTCCTTGCAGCCTGAAGCACGCGCTCTCCCCCAATCTCCCTTCAATAAACCAGTAGTTTCTTTAGAATTAGAGAAAATTAAATTAGAGAGAGAATGAGACAAGAACGGGAGCTTGAATTACTGAGAATAAAAGAACGAAAGACCGTGTGCATGCCAGAGAAAGACAGTGTGAGCGTGAGAGAGAACTTACAGTAGAATACGAAAGTTAAAATTGTCTGACATAGATAGGAAAAATAAAACTATCCACCTATTAAATACCCAAATTGCCTCCCTTCCCAACTTCAATGAGTCATACCCAGAATCCTTTTTTAGGCAATTTGAACGTTTAGCTGAGCACGTAAACTGGCCAGTAGAAGAATGGGTTTGGATCATACAAAGCAAATTGATAGGAACAGCCGCCAAAGTCTTCAACAGTCTTGAGGAATACTCATCCTATGAAATAGTCAAATCTAGCATCCTCAATGCCTATCAAGTTACTCCTGAGTCTTACCGTCAAAAATTCAGAAATTTGACCAAAACTGCTAACTCGACATTTGTCGAATTTGTCTCTGAAAAACTCAGAATCTTTAAGCAATGGCTCACTGCCACCAAAGTAAAGACTTACGATCAACTCGTTAACTTGATGGTCTTCGAGGAATTTAATAACATAATTCCATTCCACATCATGCTTCATTTAAATGTGAATTTAATAAATAAGAAAGATGAACTCAATTTAACTGAAGCAGCACTACTTACCGATGAGTACGCAGCACTTAATAGGTTGAACGTACAGCGGGCGAGCCATGTTGTAAAGCCATCAGTAGGTCTCTTCTCCACTCCCAGTAATAAGCAGGCAGGAAAGACCTCTATCCCTACCCCTCTCTACTCTTTCTGTAGTTACTGTAAGAATCCTGGCCATCACATCACTCAATGCCCAGAGCCAGGTTGCAGAGTGTCAAAGTGCCCGAGTAAATCGAAAGCACCTACCCAGTGTACTGAACCAAAATCTTACGGTCCTCGTAAACCTATGACTCGTGTAGTAAGAGGTAACTTTCCCCTCTGTGAACATACCTTTAAAGACGTCAAGTCCCATGGTAAAATCTTCACTAAGAAAAAACCCTCTCAACACAAAATAAAGGCTCGAGAGTATGTCCATAGAAACCCTACTGATGCGCTAGAGGGACCTATATCATGCATTGTAAAATCCCCCCTTACAAATGAACCTAACATACGAGAAGTCGATACAACGGCTCTCAAGTCCAACTGCCCTCCTTGCTGACCTTATTCAGTGTCTTGGGCCCCTTACTCATGCCAAAGAATTGCAAACTAATGCTCTTCCTAACCGCCAGACCCCTTATCGCCTCTACCCCCATAAGGCAGAGAAGATGCAGGAAGAAGTGACCTGCCGGTTGGAGAACGGAGTAGCTGCCCCTAGCTGCTCCCCCTGGGCATCGCCGGCGCTCCCAGTACCGTCCAAGGCAGGCGAACGTGGAGACCTCCCTCTCCAATCCCACGGAGAAATTGGTCTGGTCCCCAGTCTGCCAACGCTCCTTCGAGACCCTTCGGCAGTTCCCGAGCGGCGAGCCGGTGTTGAAGACCCCCGACTACTCCCACCCCTTCGTCCTTCACGTAGAAGCAACGGGAGAAGGGATAGGAGGGGTCTCGCTACAGGAAACCGTCCACAACCCTCTTACCTTCATTGAGAGGGCCCGTATCTTCAATCAACGAGTCCTCTGATAGGCCCTTGTCCTCCAAGTCTTCAAATTCCTCATAGTCTTCATCAGAAAAGAAGACCACCTAATTGCTGACGCCCTGTCTAGGGAAGCGACCAGCCTTCTAGACGATTCACGGTGGCTACGGACTCTCTAGTCCAGCTGCTCCCCGTTACGCTGGACTTCCGGCGGGGGGTGTTATAGCCAATCGTGAATCAACCGATTTTCAAATCGCCCGCCTACTACTCACTGCTTCGAACAAGACTCATAGCCGATGTACGTCCGTACAACGTTCGAGTTCGAATCTCGCCATGAAGCTTTGACCCCGCCTACCTAGGGTATAAAAAGCCTCCCCGGCTGTCCACCCTCTCATACCTTCACACCACCCAAGGTCTCACCTCTTCGACGCTGTGCATTGGTGCATTGCTGTTTTGTACGCAAGTATTTAGTGTAGGCCAAGCTTGGACTTGTATATCTTTGTTATGTGTTTTCTATGTATTGAACTTTTATTTGTCTTGTATGCATTTGTCTAAGTTTATTGTCCCAGTGTACGTTGAGTGTACTTAAATGATTAGTAAAACTTTATTTTTTGTTTGTTTGTGTAAATACAATTAGTTAAGTTTCGTGCAGACGTCTATCTTACCTCAACCATAATCCTTATAATTTCTACTTACATTCAGTCTCAAATAGAGCTTTTTCTCGGAACGTATTTTACCTATACGTTCCACGTTTATTGTTGTGGGTTCGCTTCTCATCTGGAACTCGACTTACCCCTAGATTCCTAAAGTTCCACTCATTACGTTATCTCAGGCCAAACCCAGCAAGCAACCCATGACACCAGCGATTTTGTTTGAGGTGAAGCGGAACGAAGGAAGGACGGAGATAGGAGGGGAGGAACGGGGTAAGGAAAGTGAAATATATAAGCTGTAAATATTTTCTTAGTGTATACTGAGGAAGTCCTTTAAGGACGAAACGTTAGTAATAAAACTCCAACGGTTTTTTGGCGTTTACCTCATCACCCTTTCCACTCATATATATATATATATATATATATATATATATATATATATATATATAATATACACACACACACACATGCATACTCGTATAGATAAATTAAAATCCGTGCATTACAACGTCATTAGTAGACAAATAGTACCAGCATTGATAAAACTATCCAATCCACTATTCATTCGTGGATTTGTTCATATCTGTGTATATGTACTCGTATGTATATATGTATGTATGGAGGCATGTATGTGTGAATTTACCTATGTACGAAGAAAGGAGAAGAGGTGGAGGAAGATGGAGAAAATGGAAAAAAAGGAAGACAAAGAAAAAAAGAATAGTAGAAGTAGAAAAGTAGAATAATAATGAGAAGAAAAGGAAAAAGATGATGAAAATGAAAAGAAAAAAAGATAAAAATGCGAAGAAAAAGATGATGAAAATGAGAAAAAGAAAAAATTATGAAAATGAGAAGAAAAAGAAAAAATTATGAAAATGAGAAAAGAAAAATATAATAAAAATGAGAAGAAAACGATGAAAACGAGAAGACAAAAAGAAATAGAAGAGGATGAAATCAAGAAAAAAATGGAAGAAAATGAACAAGTCTACCACACACCTGTTTTTAGAACACGACTGGAAATGTAACTTCAGTGTGTGGATTTTGAATCGGCATTACACTTGATACTCTTCCAGCTATTCTTTGGTCCAATGCAGAAGTATCAAGAGCATTACTGAAACTTTACTGGTTAGGTTTCTCTGGTAATAAAACGAAAACCAGACACAGATATGAGGCAGATTGATTTTCTTACGAGAGAAAATAGTATAAAGTATATGGCACATAAAAATTATCTTTGCAATATGTGAAATTATCTTTTGAGATAAAAATATAGTTAGAAATTTAAGATACATTTTGATACAGTCGTGGAACTACATGACCGAATCACGTGGTTATAAAGCAAACCCAGACATGATTACTTCAGGAGTTGTACATTTTCAAGCGTCTTTAGGAAACCATAAACGGATAGCAGCTCAACTTCATGATCTTAAGAGAAACAATGAAAAGAGTGATCTCGACACAGCAAGCATAGATTATTGGGATTGTATATACAAGCAACACCAGATAAGTACTTATTATGTCAAGATAAGCTACCGCACACATTCATTAGCTTGTAAAGAGTAGCAACACCAGGAATGAGTTTGCAAATATAAATCTACCCAACAGTGATGACAATTTAATTAATGTTAGGTTAAGTTAAGATCACCCACCCCAAACATTAGCTTGTATTACCCATCTTTACAAAGTCCGATGATTGTACATTTCTAATTCAAAGAAAACCATCGATTATTGTCGACATAACCACCCACACATCAGCGACTTGACGTCACAAGCATCACCATCCAGTGCCTAACGATGACAATTCATCATGATTACTAAATAAAATCAAAACACCAGCGTATTTGATTTCCTTACATAATATCTTTTGTGGATTACAATTCACAAATTGTTATGATAATCATTATTCGTCTAGTATCATTCAAAATTGATCGTACATAACATTTATCGAATTTCCCATAAGGCATGTCCAATTTCAAAACACTCATATTTGTTGAAAATTCTGAAAGACCTCTTCCTCTTTTCGATGATTTATGACAAGAAAATTTTAAAATTCATTCGTAACAATGATTTAAGCATGAGATGTAATAATTTTAACTAACATGTACGAATATATTCACTATCAACCAATAACATAGACATCAAAGAGAAAAAAGTTAGAAAGCTCAAAGTAAAAATCTGTACCTAACCTCACCAAACCTAACTTTAATCAAATGATCGTCACTGTTGGGGATTTATATTTCCAAAGCTCATTTCTGGGGTTGCTACACTTTACAAGCTAATATGTGAGGTACTTTATCTTAAAATGGATACTCTGCGATCTTGACAACGTAGCGCCAACAAATCTAGAAAAAATATATAGTTGGCAACTTCAAATTGGATATTGTTGTTGTTCTTTCAAAAACAGTTCACAGGTATTGGACGCGAGTTCAGAACCATTTCCATTGGAACTTGGAGGTTTAATTAGATGAGAGATTAAATTTGATATATCTGATGTGTGATTAGCATCACGCATAAATGCTTTGCGATATTAATGATATGGTCAATTGCTTCTCCTTTACCTGCACTTATGTAATCTACATATCAAGTAATGCAATCACTTATGATGTAAGCGTGCATTGTGTATGCGATTCACCTGGACTCGTGATCGACAGTTATTTCCCTGTCTGAAGAGAGTTCCGAGTTTATATATGACCGATCTTTGGGTAATGCTGTGACCTTACACGCACACACAACTCCCCGCCCACGAGTTGGAGTTACGACCCGCAGAGCAATACTGAAATTATTTCACCCCTGGGCGGGAATCGAACTCGGACCACCGTAGTGGTAGGCTGCCACTACGGTGGTCCGAACTGGCAGCCGAGAACTCCAACCACTACACCACGAGGTGTCTGTGTGATTCACCATTGTCTTGGATCACGTGCGGTACTCGTGATGGACAGCTACTTCCCTCCCGGAAGAGAGCTCAGGTGTGTGTGTGTGTGCAATATGGCGCCATTCGCCTGCCACACTAAGGTCTAAGTAAACAGGTCTAACCGCTGGAGCAGTTCTGCGCAGTTTCTGACGTCTTTTGGATGCGTCCATTTTCTCTTTGTGATACACTGAAGAAAACTGTGAAACGCCAAGGAAGACAGGAACTATAATATTTTATATTATATATATATATATATATATATATATATATATTCATATATATAGACAGGAACTATAATATTTTATATATATTTATATATATATTTTATATAATATTTGTCAGAATATAACTAATTGAGTGGAGCGGTGCGAGCGAAGGCGACGTCATTTTCGAACGACGGACCAACTTCAACTGACAGCTATAGGACCCGCTAACCCCACTTTGAACAGCCAGGTGACGTTCACGGGCTCGCTGCGCCAACTCCCTCGAAATTCGGTCGGAAGTGGTTAGACCTTATATTCTTAGATCTTGGCTGCGCCAACTCCCTCGAAATTCGGTCGGAAGTGGTTAGACCTTATATTCTTAGACCTTGTGCTACACTAGGCCCCGTCCACACGTAGCATTTTGATGCGCGATGTATTGAAGCGATGAGTTTAAAAACGTGACTCAATTCGTCGCAGCATTATGAAAGCAGTCATGGGGCGTACCGATTTCGAATCGCTTCGCTGCGCCGTGTCAATGACAGTTGAAGAAGAGAGAACGCACGCGCTCTGCTTCACTCTTATATTTTCATACAATGGCACAAGCAACTTCCGCAAAGCCGTTCTAGCGGACGAAGACTATTATATTACATTTCATTAAGCTACTAAAGCAGTACCCAGCCATTTGGAATATCAAGTGCAAAGAATATAAGATGAGAAATATAAAAAGTACAAGCATCGAAAGCTGACTTATATTCTTTAACAAAATGTAATGTGCGGAATGAAGACATTACCAAAAAACTTCATACACTGAAAACACAGTTTCACAGGGAAATGACTGCCATCAATGCATCAAAGAAGTCTGGTGCTGGCACGAAAGATATTTACACTCCAAAGCTGTGGTGGTTTAATGATTTAATGAGTAGAGCGTTAGCAGACATCCTCCTCCCGTGAAAGCCAAATGATGACTGAGATCTGGTTGCTCGCCCAAGGTATTCACAGTGATGCAGCCTGTCGGGACACTAGGGTCAAGTTTTCAACACTACTACTGCATGAAGTCGCTGATGCGTGATGCTCCGTGTGGACGGGGCAGTTGCACCTCTTCCCTTCCGTGTGATACTTTCCCTGACATCTCTTCTGTCGCCAGGCGATTTCATTCGTCGCCTTGGCGACACCCGAGACCTTTCCTTAGCTGATGAGATTTTTATTGATATTATTGTAGGGTGGCCAATGCGACATTGAGTATGATTAAATTAGTAATTGTATAGCACTACAAAGACAAGCATGCAGTCACTGAGGACCAAAGCCAAGACTGACCGACGCCGAGTTTCTTAGCGCGGGAAAAACATACAAGAATCGCATGGTTCGTTTACAAATAATGCACACGGAAATATACAACGGCAATAGTAAAATCAATATACAATAATTAATATACAATACTACAAGTACGTATGTATAATATACAAGGAATATTCAATGCTACCATTACAAAATTCCCTTTGTCATAGTGCCAATGAACTGGGCAGTACCCTCGTTTGTAAAGATTCGCCTAAAGTACGCTTTAGTCTCCTATGTTAATTAAATGAAAGGGTTATAAGTACCTCCTTGGATGCACTAGAAGTTTGGCAACAATACCCTTTAATAAAAATGAGAAAATAGAGAGAAAAATATATGTATACATATAGACAGATATAAAGATAAAAGAAATAGGTAGCAGGATTGAGCACCGGGGCCATTACGTCATTCACTGGGACTACGCGACCAAGCCCATCCCCAACGGTACCTGTGCTATCTACCGGACCAACACCGCTGGGTTCGCAGAACTTGTACTGTTGGGTTCTAGACCCAAATTAACATATGATTTCACTTGGGGCTACCTAGCTAGTTTGCAGCTAAGAACCTGGGAAATATCTTACAACTTACCTTTGGTTTGTGAAGGGATTTGTCCAACAGTTTGGTGACGCTGCGATTGTGAATATTGTTCTATACGGATTTTGGGAAACAGGTGGTATACGCCTGAATGCTGTACTCACGATGTGTACAAAAAAGCATAATAAAATGTTTCTCCATTACTGCAAACTGAACATTAACAAAATAAATAAATAGATAATTTGAGAAACGGGTCATACGCCATAATCTTGCCTCTCTCCAACTCCCAAGTCATTTTAATCACTAGTTGCACAAAACACTATAACACAACAGTACTCCTTTTCAAAGCACTCGGAACACTAGTTTTCACACACAAGTAAAATTTTTTTTACAAATCTTTAGACACCACACATCCGTACTCGGCACTAACGAATTCAAAAGTGAGTTCGCTTACGACCGATTTAGTTTTCGTTACGTGGGAAAGCCCTGCGATTGGCTGAAACAAGTCGCGGGATTCAAAGCAATTAAGTTATTGGCTGAGAACTGGTGACGCCTTGCCGGGCTCGGCCAAGTAATGTCCTTCTTGCCCTGAAAGGTAGCTGGCTTAAACGAGGCGATTCATTTGTAATGTATAATTACAATCCAACTATTACTTGTGCCCGCCGGAGAGCAACTTGGACACTGTTTCGTAGGCGTTGCTTAGGCATAACGAAGTTATTTTTCAGAAATGAAGTGATAACATCCATTGTATATAGATGTATTTGTTATCTGTATCGGCAATAATACTGATACTTCTGTTCTGTTATGAAGTTTTAGTTTTCGTAACCGTGATTTTTATGACTTAAAATCGTCGAACTTGCAAAGGTAATATTTTTCATTCTATACAAAGACGAAATATCTGAACACATTCAGATTTATATTTAATTCATCGCTTAGTTCACTTACCAATCTTTATTTTGATGACTGAACAACTCAATTGGATGCATTTAATGCATTATACACGTAAATACATCTTAATTTTACATCATAGTTACGGTATGTGTTTGAGTGTGCAACTTCACACCACCTTGAACAAGTTGGATTGTCATGCTACGTTACATACGAACAGCCTCAATGGCGAGTTTAACTACAGGCGAGCGTCAATCGCCTCGTTTAGGCCAGCAGCCACCTCTCAGGGCAAGAAGGACTCCTACACTAAGTAGTTCCATATCCTTTACCACCTGTCATCCCTATCCACAAAGTTATCTGATCTTTTCTTAAAACAGCCGCTAGTCTCGGCGCTACCTTTTACCTGTTTCCATATTCTCCCTCTTGACATTTGCCTCTGCCAGTCCAAACCTACCTACCTCACTTCCCCCTCTCCCTCCTCCTCCCCCCTCTCCCTCCTTCCCCCTCTCTCTTTCTCTCCCTCTCTCTCTCTCTCTCTTCTTAGGGAGAGATCTCGGCGACCTTGAAGAACTCCTGCGTCAACATTGACTGCATTTGCCCAACATGTATCATAAAAGAAATAACTTTTTTTTAGGGGGGTGGGGCTGGCCTCGACAGATACCTCACAAGTTTCTGCAACGCTAAAGAACGGGACTTTGCCGAAAGCTGAAAGGTTATGATTTTACTCTTAATGTTTACGAGTAGTTGGATTTGTACGGAGGTTCTAAGTAGAGAATTCCAGCTTCCAGTCTACGGGGTGTTTCCAGGCTGGGCTGGGAGACGCACAGTGGTCTTCTGCAAGGGGTGGGCAACCTTTTTTAAGTGCGAGTGCCAAAATCAGCCAAATCTTTGATACCAATTTTGTGTGTGTGTGTGTGTGCCAACGGAATATAATTGTATGGGTCGTCGCCTCCCTTCACCTCCTCATGATTATAATAAGGGCCCCCGCCAACCGGCCACCCAGCGCAGCAGGAGTCATGCAAATCAAGTTGGAGACTTATTTTATTTCATCTATTTATTCTATTTTTTTTATCATTTCTTATTTTTGTTATTATCTATTATTATTATTATTATCGTTATTATTATCATTATCATTATTGCTACTACTACTACTACTACTACTTTAATGTGAGCATTGGCTTTCGTGTGCCGTAAAAAGCTATTGGCGTGCCAGGTTTTGGCACGCGTGCCAAAGGTTACCCATCCTTGTCCAACACCAATGATTCAATGCAGGACCGAGCTATCCCACCAGTAACGATACAGCCTTCGCAGAGGGCTGAGACGAATTTAATGGCCTATATATACACTTTATATGGATTAAAGAGTGTAATGAGGAATAGACATTTGGGAATGGATGCTAAGAGGAGACTGTATGAAGGAGTGATTGATTGTGCCAACAGCACTGTATGGGGCAGAAACGTGGAACATAAGAGAAGAAGAGAGAAGGAGTTTGAATGTGTTTGAGATGAGGTGTCTGAGAAGTATGGTGGGGGTTACTAGGCTGGATAGAGTGAGAAATGAGGAGGTGAGGAGGAGAACAGGGGTGAAAAAGGATTTGGGAGATAGGGTTGATGAAAGAATATTAGGATGGTTTGGACACATGGAAAGAATGAGTGAAGAAAGACTAGTAAAAAAGGTATGGAAGGCAGATGTGGAGGGAGTGAACATGAGGGGACGTCCTAGGATGAGGTGGATGGATGGGGTGAAGGGGGCTTTGGGGAAGAGGGGAATGTCTGTTGAGGAAGGAAGGGAGAGGACGGAAGACAGAGGTGAGGGGAGAATGGTTGTATATGGATGATGTTGTGATTGCATGAGAAGGTGGGGGGTGGTGTAGTATGCGTGAGTAAATTTTGACGCAGCCCGAAGGGATTTCTCCCCGTCCTCTCCTTATATGCAAGGGGGGACGGAGAGGGGGGGTCGCCGATTAAATGAAGCGGCCTTGCTGTGGATGTGCTGTGTCTTGCGACACTGCTTCTGACCCAGGGCGGTGGGCAGGGTGCAGGGATGACCCGCCATCCAGGAGGTGCTCAGATGAGAGGGAGGGTGGGAGGGGTGTGGAGTGTATTTAGGGATGAAATGGGTGGGAGTGTTTTTATGCCTTTCCCTTTTTGGCTACCTCCCTTGTAAGGGGGAAAAAGCCTTGGTATATGTATGTATATGTATATACATCATGCTGTCAGGCAATTCAATTCATAAGAGATACTTTTCCTCTGCCAGGTCCCTTCTCTCCTCATCCTCCTATTCTTCTTCCTCCTTTTCTTCTTCTTCCATTTCTCCTTCCTCTTCTTCTTGCACCGCGTCCCTTTCCTCCTCCTCCTCCTCTCCCTACATATGTACACTTCCTAATAATAATCCCTCCTCCATCTTCTTTCTCCATCTCTACCTCCATCTTTTTCCTCCTTCTCTTCCTATTTCCCTCCTTCCTTTTGCTCCTACTCCTCCTCCTCCTCCTCATCTTCCTACACACATCACTCCCCCTCCTATTACTCTCCTCTTCTTCTTATTCTTCTTCTTCCTTCTCCTTTTATTCCTCCATTTCTCCTTTCTCTTCCTCCCCTCCCTGCACCACCTTCCCTTCCTATTACTCCCTCCCGCCTCCTCACCCTCCATTTCATCCTCCATCTCTACTTCCTATTACTCCCCTCCTCCTCCTCTTCCAACTTCCTCTTCCTCCTACTCCTCCTCTTTCTGCACCAATCCCCTTGCTATTATCCCCTCCTCCTTCTCCTCCTCTTCCTCCTCCTCCTCCTCTTCTTCCTCTTTCTTATAATCCTCCTCCTGTTCCTGCAATTCGTACCCTTCCTATTACTCCCTCCCTCCCTTCTCCTCCTCCTCTTCTTCCTCTTTCTTATAATCCTCCTCCTCTTCCTGCAATACGTACCCTTCCTACTACTTCCTCCCTCCCTTCTCCTCCTCCTCCTCCTCTTCTTCTTCCTCTTTCTTATAATCCCCCTCCTCTTCCTGCAATATGCACCCTTCCTATTACTCCCTCCCTCCCTCCTCCTCCTCTTCTTCTTCCTCTTTTTTGTAATAATCCTCCTCTTCCTGCAATACGTACCCTTCCTATTACTCCCTCCCTTCCTTCTCCTCCTCCTCTTCTTCCTCTTTTTTATAATCCTCCTCCTCTTCCTGCAATTCGTACCCTTCCTCTTACTCCCTCTCTCCCTTCTCCTCCTCCTCTTCTTCTTTTTTCTTATAATCCTCCTCCTGTTCCTGCAATTCGTACCCTTCCTATTACTCCCTCCCTCCCTTCTCCTCCTCTTCTTCTTCCTCTCTTATAATCCTCCTCCTCTTCCTGCAATACGTACCCTTCCTATTACTCCCTCCCTTCTCCTCCTCCTCTTCTTCCTCTTTCTTATAATCCTCCTCCTCTTCCTGCAATATGTACCCTTCCTCTTACTCCCTCTCTCCCTTCTCCTCCTCCTCTTCTTCTTTTTTCTTATAATCCTCCTCCTGTTCCTGCAATTCGTACCCTTCCTATTACTCCCTCCCTCCCTTCTCCTCCTCTTCTTCTTCCTCTCTTATAATCCTCCTCCTCTTCCTGCAATACGTACCCTTCCTATTACTCCCTCTCTCCCTTCTCCTCCTCCTCTTTCTTATAATCCTCCTTTTCCAGCAATACGTACCCTTCCTATTACTCCCTCCCTCCTCCTCCTCTTCCTCGAGGGAGCAACTCCACTTTCTGGTAGAGTTCATAAGAACATGAGAACATAAGAATGAAGGAGGTTGCAAGAGACCATAAGGCCTACACTAGGCAGCTCCGTATCCATCACCACCTCTCATCCCCATCCATAAAGTTGTCTAATCGTTTCTTAAAACAATTAATAGTTTCAGCGCTTACTACATGGTTACTAAGTGTATTCCATTCGTCGACCACCCTATTAGTAAACCAATTCTTGCCTATTTCTTTCTTAAATCTAAAATTGTCCAGTTATCCATTACTGCGAGTCCTGCCCTGTTGTTTTAATATGATGATCTTCTTTGCATCACCCTTGTTAAAGCCTTTGATCCACTTGAACACTTCTATTAGATCACCCCGCATTCTGCGTCTTTCCAGAGAGTGTAAGTTAAGGTTCCTAAGCTTTTCTTCGTAAGGCAAATTTCTGAGTCCATGTATCATTTTGGTCATTCTTCTCTGTACTGATTCTTGTGAATTGATGTCCAAAACTGTACCGCATAGTCAAGGATGAGTCTAACTATCGCTAGATAGAGTTTGATAATTGCCTCCGCACTTCTATTTGTAACCGCCCTACCAGTGGAACCTAATGTTCTGTTACCCTTATTCCTGGCGCTAATGACCTGTTTTCTGGATTTAAGGTCAGGACTCACTAGAACTCCCAAGTCTTTCTCGCATTCAGTTTTCTCTAAAAACGTGTTTTCTAAGTTGTATCTATTTTCGGGGTTGTGTAGCCCTACGTTTAACACGATACATTTAGAGATATTGAAGATCATTTGCCATTTCACCGACCATGTGAACAATTTGTTAAGATCATCTTACAGAATCTCTGCGTCGTCTCTTGACCTATTTAGGCGTCCTATTTAGTATCGTTCGCAAACTTACCAACATCACTATTTATCCCATCGTCTAAGTCGTTTATGTACACAATGAACAACAAGGGACCCAAAACTGATTCCTGGGGAACTCCACTAGTAACATTTCCCCCATTAGGATTTTACACCATTTATGGTGACCCGCTGCTTTCTGTCACTCATCCAAGCTCCAATCACTTCTAACACTTTTCCTCCTATGCCATGGGCTTTGATTTTATTTAGTAGTCTCTGGTGGTGCACCTTGTGAAACGCTTTGCTAAAGTCAAGGTAAATAACATCATAGCTATCATTGTTATCTGACGCCTTATATAATTTAGTGTAAAAGGATAGAAAATTAGTCACATATGACTTACCTTTAGAGAAACCATGCTGTGTATCATGAATTAAATTGATTCAAGTATTCTACCCATAACCAATGTCAAACTGATTGGCCTGTAGTTGCATATAGATCTATCTTCTTTCTTAAAAACAGGAACAACGTTTGCCTGCCTCCAAGCAGTGGGCAGGAAACCGATGTATACCGATCTATTAAATATTTCAGTTAACTGGTCGCAGATTTCAAATTTACACTCCTTTAGTATTCTCGGAAAAAATTCGTCTGGACCTGGGGATTTTGTAGCTTTAAGTCTTTCAATCTGCTTGACTACTTCTACTTTACTAATGCTGATCGGTAATCATTTGTTTTGGGAAATTATCCTGCACCACATCTAAGAATTTTTTCGCTTCCTGATCTCCTACTAAGGTTTCCCAGTCAATGTTTCTATAATCAAAATCTCCCATGATCACATTGTCAGCCCGACTGTCCCATAGGCAAAGAAAACATGAATACTTGGTGTGCCCACCCTGTAATTCAAGTAAGAAGCCACGCATTGTAAAATCACCACAAACATCCCATTTAAACTCATCATAGTTTACCTTCTCGAGAAGCCTTTATACATTGTCGTATTCTTCCTTCATCTGTACCAAGCATGCTATAGGCAGGGGTGGATACTGATTTGAGGCTTTTTGTAGAACTATCTGTGTACAGTTGCTATTGTTCAGGGTTATGATCAATTCCAATAGCTGTAAATAATCCATTAATATCTTCACATAAGCAGAGATCCTCACTTATATCAAAGTATACTTCGAATTCCTCATGGTGCTTCCTGTATACCGTTGATCTACAGTCCTCCCCCAACAGATTCCATTCACTCAGTCTGGATGCTAAAAGCTCAGCTCCTGACTTAGTGAGCCACAAGTCCCTGATGAACTCATCCAGTTTACGTTGATTTAGAAAGTGTGGGCGGGTACTCAATCTTGGGGCAAATTTTTCATCCCTTTCTTCATTGTCACAACCTTCCCACTCTCCTGATGAGACCTCCACCCTACCATCTACCTGATAAAAAATGCATTTATCAATTGGAACATAAATATGAATTGTATGTGTAATCGCATTACAATTAGCTAAATGTTTAGAAGATTTCAATATTGATTCTGTTAGAAAGAATAGAGTTCGTAATTTGATCAAATTTACTTACATTTTCTGGAGGCCGTGGAACCAGTAAGGTGTCATCATGTGGCACAGGTGCAATAGAGGATACAAGTTGGGATATGGAAGCGATTTTCCCCCTTACCTTTCTGTACTTTGATATGTCAATCAGGCAAAAGTACCAATCACCGTGATGACAAAACTAAAGAAAAATTTAATTCTAAAAATCTTCTCGTTCTTCCTTATCATGACAACTTCATTAAATTGCCGCATATTCTTAAGAATTTCAACATCCAAACCATTTTTAGGAACTCCAACACAGTCAAAAGTATTTTGATTAAAAATTCCCCTGAAAATAAGGAAGGCTGTGTATATAAAATTCCATGTAAAGATTGCAACAAATGCTATATTGGTCAGACTGGAAAGGAATTAAATGTTAGAATAAAGCAACACAAATATAGCGTTAGAAGTGGTCAAACGTCCAACGCGTTATTTGTCCATCTTAGGGATTTTAACCATTGTATCAATTGGAATGAAGCTAAAGTAATTGTCAAAAGTAATTCTTATTTGAATAGAAACATCATAGAATCCAGTCTGATCAAGAATACATTTGTTAATAATTTAAATTTAAGTCAAGGATTATACAAATTGGATGAATTTATCATAACAAAAATTGTAAACCAAATGTCCGGACACTTGAGCCAATATGGCACTGGGAGAGATCCACCCTAACCCTCTGAGTATATATACTTGTCTCTTTTCTGTATCTATACCTTGAAAATGTCTGAATAGACGAAAGCGCTCGGTCTCATCTCTTTCATTTTCCCAGTGGTTTGTCTGCATATATATATATATATATATATATATATATATATATATATATATATATATATATATATTACTGTATACTGTATATACATATATATATATATATATATATATATATATACTGTACACACACACACATAAATTTTCCAAAGAAATGGTCGATCACATTTTATCATTCGTTATTGACCCTATCTGTGTTAACAATGTTTGTGTCCGTGGGCACTCCGCTTTTCGGCCACGTCTTCCGACAGTCGGGGTGTCTCTACAGGAACAAGGACCACTGTTCCGAATACCTCGAAGAAGAGGCAAGACTTGGACGGAATGAACCCCCTGGGGACCTTGAAGGTTCCTGATCGCCAAAGCGATCGACAAGAAACCCGAAAATAATTTCGGGATGGAACCTCAGCCGACATCAGTTGGCTGATGACCCCAAAGAGAAAGTTCCTCGAGTTCAGCTCCCGCACAGGAGTGGAGTGCGATGACGAACTCGACAACGCCCCTATTGGAGAAGACACCCTCCGTCAGTCGAGGGGATCGGCCGACGATTTTATTCAGCTGAGGGGAGCCCTGGCAACAATTTAGGAAAGATGTGTGTAATCTCGAAAGGCTCGAGATATGATGCAGATTTTCTAAAGCGTTGCTGGGGCTCCTCCTCAGAGGAATAAAATCGTTTGTCAGTCGCCAAAGCAAAATCTCCAGAGGGGCACCCTTACATCAATTGACAGTGTTGCCAAACACAGTCAGCTGGCTTTGCCCGTGTACCAAACGGGTAGTCCGTGCTAAATATTGTAAGGGTCCGTCAAGAATTTGTGGAAAAAAACAAAATAAAACGGCAGCCACGAGGATTCTGATACAGATATATTTGCCCGGAGGTTTCTCTGACTTGTGTTTTCGTTGTCCACCATGCATTGCGAGATCTGGAAAAGACCCGCCCGGAAGTGACAAGGTTGCTTCAAGACAAGCAGACAAACAAATATCCTCAACATCTCTCGACAGGACAAAGCCCCCAACGACGCTGCCCTTGAGCGGGCTGAGATCCTCTGCACGGACATCTTCCCAAAGCAAAGATGCATGTGCTGACTTGGATACTGTCGTGTGAATATAAGGCTGCCAAACAACCACCAAGGGACCTCCGCATGGTGGACTGGCTCCAAGAAAGAGCACCGCAGGCAGACTCCAACTACGCTACAAATAAGTCTTCAGAAGAGACATCAAGACTCTAGGCATCAGTCCAGGAGTGAAGGAAATTGGAGTCAGACAGTGCGAAAAGCCCTCTCCAAGTTTGGAGAGACCCTTTCCCGAAGACAGTCAGAGGCAAAACAGACGTGAATGAAGGCCTAAACTCTGACAAAGATACCTACATCAGACTTCGTCAGTGTAAGTTGTGGAACAGAGCTTCATTCAAGCTATAAATGACTCTACGCTAAAACAACATTAAAAAGACAGCTCTGTCAGGCTCTGCCGAGGTCCGTCGTAGTTTGTCGAAATCCAGCGGATTCTCTCGGAGATATGATAGGTTACAATGTTACATCGAACTGTATTTCATTCAATCGCCTCAGGTGTAAACGTATTTCGTATAATAATGACGCGATTAGCGATACTGATTCTATGTACTTCTATATTAAATCTACATCCTAATAGCCTGAGTTTTTGGTCCGGTAAGTGTTTAGTGATATACTGTATATATATATATATATATCTATATATATCTATATCTATATATATATATATTATATATATATATATATATATATATATATATATGTGTGTGTGTGTGTGTGTGTGTGTGTGTGTGTGTGTGTGTGTGTGTGTGTGTGTGTGTGTGTGTGTGTGTGTGTGTGTGTGTGTGTGTGTGTGTGTGTATGCTGGAACATTGTGACAAGTTGATGAAGGTGGAAAAAGAAATCACGGGTCTAGTTCCGAGTATTTTAGTTTATTCTCTGAAGAAGCATAGAGCGAAACCGGTCTGGAATAAACTCAAAAACTCGGAACTAGACCCGTGACTTCTTTTTCCACCTTCATCATATATATATATATATATATATATATATATATATATATATATATATATATATATATATATATATATATATACATATATATATATGTGTGTGTGTGTGTAGAGTTCCATGATTGGTCGGAACAGTTGCGTTCAGAGTCATAGCTATATGACTTCGAACTTACTCAGCAATGCATAAATAATTGTGTTATATCTTTATCACTCCCACTAAATGGTATGCTTTACAATGCATAATAAAATACGCGATTAATCTTGAATATTGAAATACATAATAACCAATAAAGGAAAAGAAACGTGCCAATATTAAGATGGAAATATGTAAACAACGGTGAGATTAAACGAACACAGCCTTGTTCAAACTCTTGGCATTTTGCTATTTACACGTGAATTAGCAGTTCGTGTTTGTGGAGAAGGTGAAACGAGTGAGAACAGATCAAGCAAGAAATTTCGTTCTAGGATGACGGTGATAGTATATATTGATAGTGACGTGTATAATGACGTTGCTTATGGTGTGATTGATTCACTGCAAGTGACAGTAGCCATGCCGGTTGTTCTTGGCATTTGTCAAGTTTCGTCTCACCCGCTCGCACAGCAGTTTGTATAATTTTTGCATCTATATTACGGCAACTCCAACAATTTTACCTAGTAATGTTTCTTGCGGAAATTAATATTTAGGGGTGGTGAAAAAATCCCGCAATCTTCCCGCTACACGCCAACGAAACGCCATTTTTGTTGCGAGCATCACCCACTTTTTTTTTCGTGAAATGTATATTGTCTCTCTATTCTAACATATCCTAACCTGCCTTACGCGGGTGGCAGGAAAGTTGCAGGAATTATTTTTTCATCATCCCTTCATATTGATTTGAGGGAAAAACGTTACTAAGAAAAGTTGTTGGAGTTGTGATGCAAAAAATATACAAATGGCTGTGCGAGCGGTTGAGACGAAATGGCGTGTTGTGTGATATTTTTGTCATCATTCCTTAATATAATTTCCGCAAGAAACGGTACTAAGAAAATTTGTTGGATTTGTCGTAATGTAGATGCAAAAATACACAAACTGCTGTGCAAGCGGGTGAAACAAAGCTTCACAAATATCCAGTTCATGTGGCCGATGCAACAAGTGCTTTGTAACGGAAAATTCTGCGTGTGTTTCTAAGTGGATACCAAACAATCAAACATAATATTACCGGAAACCTACCTAGGTAAAAAATATGTAAGTACACGAAAAAATAACTCAAAAAAGGAGTACGAAATAAAAAAGAATTTGAGAAATTTATGAAGGAGAGAAATTAACGAGCACTTGATCATGCCCTGTTACCAAGATCGTGAGCATACAACCATACAGTAAGTGCAGATTTCTTTTCTATGTTGGTTTTGTTGCCATGCTCTTGAAGAAGACCTGATGTATTTAGTCTCTGCCGCACACACCCACGGGCTCCACTTCCCCCCTGCCACCTCCCCCTTCCCTCCCTCCCTCCCCGCCCCCACTTCCCCATCTACCTCCACCTCCTCCTTCCCTCCCTCCCCGCCCCCACTTCCCCATCTACCTCCACCTCCCCCTTCCCTCCCTCCCCGTCCCCACTTCCCCATCTACCTCCACCTCCCCCTTCCCCCCTCCAGTTCCTCTTCTCCCCATCCCCACATTTCCCCTTTACTTCCACCCCTCAACTTACAAAGGATTACAAAGGCAAAGCATGCCGACAGGAGACCTTTTGATCCATATCTAGGTCGGATGCAAAAAAAAAAAAAAAAAAAAAAAAAAAAAAAAAAAAAAAAAAAATAAAAAAAAAAAAAAAAAAAAATCATATTAATAATAAATTAAAACTATAACAATGTAAATAACAATTAAAATACATAAATAAATGCATTGGTATAGTTGAATAACAAACAAACAGGTAAATAGTAAATGATGATGAATTGACATATAACTAATAATAAATGAAAATCAGACAGACAAATTATAACAAAACAAAAACAAATAATATAACATAAATTATAATAATTACAGCATCTTACTTAGGTATTTATCTAAATGATTCTTAAAGCTTCGAACTGAACTACATTGCACTACCTGTGCAGGAAGTTTATTCCATTCATTAACTACACGGTTGGCAAAGTTGTTTCTACCTACTTCCAAATTGAATCTATTTCCGGACAGTTTGAGACCATTGTTTCTTGTCTGATTCTCATTCAATGTGAAAATTTGGTCACTTTTGTTGTCAATTCCCTTTAAAATCTTAAAGACCTGTATCAAGTCACCTCTGAGTCTACGCTTTTTTAGGGAAAACAGATTCATGTGCTTAAGTCGATTTTCGTATGATTTATTTTTGATATTTGGAATCAGTTTTGTGGCTCGCCGTTGTACTTTTTCCAGTCTGTCAATGTCTTTAATGAGATTCGGTGACCATACGGAAACAGCATATTCCAAATGTGGACGAACTAACGATTTATATAGCTTGTTAATGAGTGATGGACTTTTGAAATCAAAAGATCGCGCAATCAATCCCAACTTCCCCCCTTCCTTCCCCCTCCCCTCTCCCTCTGTTGATCTCCCACTCCCTTCCCAACCTCCACTCCCCCCTTCCCTCATTCTCCACTACCCCACCCTGTTCAACTCCACTTCCCCTCCCCACCTCCACTTCCCCGTTCCCTCCCCCTTCACCTCCGCTCCACCATTTCCCCTTTCCCCCCCCTTTCTCTCCCCCTTCCCGATCATCTCCCCCTTCCCTTCTTTTCCTTCCCTACCTCCACTTCCCTCTTCACCTCCACCTTTCCACTTCCCCCCATCCACCTTCCTCCCTCACCTCCATTCCCCTGTATCCAATACCAACTCCACACCTTCGATCAAGAAGAAATGGTCTTTGTTTACTCCAGGTGACGTTATTCCGCCAATGGGAATGTTCAATTCCAGAAAATGTCCTGGAACTTAGACAAGGATATAAATCATACATATTTTTCAATATTTTTCATCTTCATAAATAGTGCTCGCAAATTACTTCTTACGTCGTGTGGTGGAGTGGAAGGAGATTTCTTCAAGGTTAATGTGGATGAAGGTGAAACTGGGAAGGGAGATGTGGGGTTTAATTAAGTGCACATGGGCCTGGTAGTGAGAAGGGTGTAGGGTAGCGTTTTTCAACCTTTTCACCCTTGCATAACCTTTAAAATTAATTGCATGTCTCCAAGAACCCCTGCGGAAGGAAAAGCATGTACCATATCTTTCTCATTTTATTTTCATCGTAATAATAGGTTAGATAGGATGATGTCTATATTACATTATTACAATAACCAAGAATATGTCGTGCATGTTTAATTATATTACGTATATGAAATTAAATAAAACATAAAAAGTGTATTAGCTTATCTCACTTGTTCTTGCGGAACCCTTAGGGACCTTTTGTGGAACCTTAGGGTTCCGGGGAGCCCTGGTTGAGAAACGCTGGTGTACAGGAAAGGGAGGATTTTTTGATAGATTTAAATGAGTGCATAGAGGGTTTAGGGAGAAATGTCAGTGTAGTGGTATTGGGAGACCGTAATGCCAGGGTAGGAAATGAACCAATAGTTGGAGTGGTTGGGAAGTGTGGGGTTCCAAGAAAAAATAGTTGTGGAGAGGTGATGGTGGAGATGTATCTACAAAGAGAAATGATGATAGCAGATACAATGTTCAGGAAAAAGTCAAGCATAAGTACACATGGGAGAGGGTGGTGGATGTAAGAGTGGTAGATAGGGTGTTAATAGACTATATATTGGTAACCAGGAGAATAGTAAGAAGAGTTAAGGATGAAGATGTTCTAAAGGGAGAGAGTGGGGGAATATCAGATAATTTTTTGGTGGAAGGTAAGTTGAGAGTGGAGGATATATGGAGAAAGAGGAAAAGGACAGAAGGTAAGGAGGTGCTTAAAATAAACTGCTTAAATGAGAAAGGAAAGGAGTACAAGAAGCTGAGAGGGAGTGAAGGATAGAGTAGAACTAGGAATGAAGGAGGAATAGGGATATTTTAAGGAGGGAGTCACAAGGTGTGCAAAGATGGTGTGTGAAATAAGGAGGACGGGAGAAAATAGAAAGGATGGTAGTGAGTGGTGGGATGAGGAAGCAAAAAAGTTTGTAGAAAAGAAGCAAGCATTCACAGATTGAGTGCAAAATAGGACGAGAGAATCATATGAGAGTTACAAAGAAAAGAAAAGAGTAGCAAAGCATAAGATAGAGGAGAGCAGATGTGAAATGGGGTAAGAGTATGCAAAAAAGAAAATGAAAGCAATAAAAAGATGTTTTGGAAAGAAATTAAGAGAGGAAGGGAAGGCAAATCAAGTAGAGAAGAAAAGGTAAAAGATGCAGATGGAGAAATGATAATGGAAGAGACGGCAGTAAGAGGAAGATGGGCAGAGTATTTTAGGAAGTTGCTAAATGTTGAGGAGGATAGGATAGCTACAGTGGGAAGCGCTAAAAAATGACAGTGATCAGTGAGAAAAAAAAGAGGAGAAGTAAGGAAAGATGAGTTGAAGGCAGTTGTTAAGATGATGAGAGTAGGTAAGGCACCTGTGTTGGATGGATGTCATTCGGAGTGTCTAAGAAAGGGAGGTGCAGTGATGGTGGACTGGCTGGTGAGGTTATTTAATGTTTGTTTAAAGAGAGGGTAGAGTGCCTGAGGACTGGAGGAGTGCCTTTATAGTTCAACTTTACAAGGGAAAATGCGACAATTGTGAGTGCAGTAGTTTCAGAGGAATCAGTTCGTTAAGTGTAGTTGGGAAGGCATCTAGGAAGGTTTTAATTTAGAGGATTAGGAGAGGAACTGACGGAGTAATTGGTGAGGAACAGTGTGGATTTAGGACAGGTGGGGGTTGCGTAGATCGGATTTTTGTGGTAAGACAAATATGTGAGAAAGCTTTAGGAAGAGGTATGGATGTTTTTGGGCCATTATGGATTTGGAAAAGGCTTATGACAGGGTAGATAGGAAGGCACTGTGGGAGGCATTGCAGATGTATGGGATAGGAGGAAAGCAGTTATGAGCAGTTAAGAGTTTTTACGAGAGTAGCAGAGCCTGTGTTAGAATTAGAAATGGAGAGAGTGAGTGGCTTGAGGTGAAGGTGGTACTTAGCCAGGGATGTGTTATGTCGCCATTGGCAGTTCAAATTTATATATGGATGTGGTGGAGCGAGAGGTAAACGCAAGGATAATGGGCCGGGGATTAGAGATGATAAAAGAAAATGGAGAAATGTGGGAGATAAGCCAGTTGTTGTTTGCTGACGACACCGCTTTGGTGGTAGGATCAGAGGAGGGTTTGAGGAAGTTAGTGACAGAGCTTGGGAAGGTGTGCGAAAGAAGGAGTTGAAGGTAAATGTGGGTAAAAGGTGATGAGATGTACAAAGGGAGAAAGTGGGAGCAGACTGGAGGTGAATATTAAGGGAGAAAGAATGGAGGAAGCGGAGGTAGAATGTAGATTGAGGTAGCGAGTAAATGCCTTGGGGGATTAAAAAGTGCAATGAGAAATAGACATTTGGAAATGGATGCTAAGAGGAGATTGTATGAAGGAGTGACTTTGCTGTCAACATTGTATGGACAGAAACATAGAGCATAAGAGAGGAGTTTAAATGTGTTTGAGATGAGGTTCCTAAGAAGTATAAGTTACTAGGCTGGATAGAATGAGAAACGAGGAGGTGAAGAGGAGAACGGGGGTGGAAACGGAATTGGGAGATAGGGTTGATGAAAGAGTACTGGGATGGTTTGGGCACCTGGAAAGAATGAGTGAGAAAGATTAGTAAAATAAGCGTAGAAGGCAGAGGTGGAAGGAGTGAACATGAGGGGGTGACCAGGGATGAGATGGATGGATGGGATAAAAGGGGCATTGGTGGCAGAGGTGGAAGGAGTGAACATGAGGGGTGAGGTGACCGAGGATGAGATGGATGGATGGATGGGATAAAAGGGGCATTGGGAAAGGGGAATGTCTGTTGAAGAAGGACGGGGAAAGACAAAAGATAGGGGTGAATGTAGAATTGTTGTGTATGGATGATGCGTGGAAGGGAGTGGGTGGGGGATGGAGGGTGAGGGAGTATGTGTGAAAAATAATTTGACGCAGCCCGAAGGGATTTCTCCCCGTCTTCTCTTTTTCTGCATGAGGGGACGGAGAGGGGGGGTCGACGATTAAATGAAGCGGCCTTGTTGTGGATGTACTATGTCTTGCGACACTGATTCTGACCCAGGGCAGTGGGCGAGATGCAGGGATGACCCGTCATCCGGGAGGAGCCAAGATAAGAGGGAGGGAGGGAGGGAGGGGGTGGATGGGAGTGGAGTATGTGGGATATGAAAAATCATATAAAGGTGTGGCCGACATATATGGTGAAAAAAGTAGTCTAGTATTTCTGAATTTCATTGGGGGAGGTTTCTTTTCAGATTTTTAAAGAGGAAAGATACCGTGTAATGAGCAACTTGATACGGTCATGTGATTGGACGAAAAGTCAGATAAAGGAGTGAATCAAACAAACACGATGAAAATAAAATGTCTACTGATTTATTATTTTATTATTATTATTATTATTATTTTTATGAAAGATATCGGGAAGCAACTTACAAATGTTATTTATAGAAACGAAAAAATGGAAACGTGTAAATATGACTTTTATGTCTAATAGAAAAAATATAACGAATGTTTTCTACACCTCAGCCAGGTACTCCCCCCACCCCGTCCTCCTCCTCCTCCTCCTCCTCCGTCTCCACTCCCCACCACCAACACCGCCGCCGTTCAAGAAATGACACCTTCCTCCTGGATACTGCAAGGCGATTCTGTACAGCCAAGGGGGCGCGATGACCCCCGGGCCTCTCACCCCCCAGCGCCCCCCGTCCTTTTCTTCCCTCTTCCCTCTCCTTTCTCCCTCCCTCCCTCCTCTTCCTCCTCCGCTTCCTCACTTTGTCTCTCCTCCGCTCTTACCTCCACAAATATCACACGGAATACCAAGGGTGTGGGCTGCCGCACACCCTCGGACCCCTTTCTACCTCCTTGTCTCCCTCTCCCTCCCTCCAACCACATCGTATTTTATGAACTCGTCTGTTTTGCTAACTGATGGTATGCGATATTAATCAGCAAAGGGGGCGCACATGACAGACCCCCGCTCGTCCATCTCAATCCTCTCTCCGAACACTACCGCATTCCACTTCAGGAACTGACATTTTGTTTTTGACTTCCACCAGTAGATCTTATTCACCCGGGGGGTTTCCCCTGGGGTACCTCCCTCCCCCTGGTGTCACTATATTGCAAACAGGTAATTCTGCTCAGCCCAGGGGATGTGTGCCCCACTCCCATTCTCTCCTTCCATCATCGAAGCACCAAAAAAGAACTGATGTAATTGGAACATGATTCAGAAACTTTGACGCCATTTAGTCCTCCTTTCTTCTGAAAACTAATTCTGATACTTTCACTATGTGTCGTGTGTGTGTATGTACACACGCATACACACACACAGGCACACACACACACACACACACACACACACACACACACACACACACACACACACACACACACACACACATATATATATATATATATATATATACATATATATATATACATATATATATGTATATGTAAATATATATGTATGTATATATATATGTAAATATATATATATATATATGTATATGTAAATATATATATGTTTATGTATATATAATATATATGTATATATATATATTCATATATATATGTATATATATATATATATATGTATACCTTGCATTTATAAAACACACGTTCCTAGCGTTCGTATTGCATATATATATATATATATATATATATACATATATATATATATTGCAAATAAATCACTTGAACATGTGATCAGAAATATGCCGGTAAGCACTTAAAAAAAGAAAAACAGAAATCGAAAATTCACATCCTCAGGGGAGAACACAGACAAAACTACAATACAAAGACAATATAAACGGAAAAGTGTAAACCTAGGAGAGGTAAGAAGGCGTCATACGAAAAAATATAGGAGAGGTCACAAGGCACCACCACACGGAAAAAATTAGGAGAGGTCACAAGGTCACACACGAAACCATGTCATTTGTCCACTCTTTGGGGTTAACCAAAATCTCCTATACCAAATTGTTTACAAATGTTCTTAATTATGTAATTATCTAATTATACAAACCATTACTTATGTTCAAATTGACTGACTCAGTTTGTTTGATAAGGCTACTTTCAATGATTGTTCCTGTTAACAACAGGATTACATGATAAAATTGACGATGCCTTAGTCCAGTCTATACAATGATTATGATCCCTCATGTGCACAAATAAAGCATAGAGTCTTGTCCTGTTCTGACACTATATTTATGTTGCTTTATTCTAGTTGAGAGATCTTTACCTGTTTGCCCTACATAAAAATTCCCCCAATCTTTACAAGGAACCTTGTATATGCAGCCACATGAATTTTTTGGAGAATTCTTAATAATCAATTTCTTGAATGTGCATGAATTGTTGAAGACTACATTAACATTCCATGTTTTGAGTAAATGAGGAATCTGAGAAAGACTTTCACTAAATGGCAAGACTAAAAGATTCTTGGTTTCAAAGGGAGGTGCAGGTTGATTTCTATAAAAATTTTCTTGTTTTTTTTTTAGAGCGTTATTTATAAAAGTCTTAGGGTACTTTAAGCTTAAACCAATGTTGAAAATATTTTCAAATTCCTCATCAATAAATTCCGGGCTGCATATGCGTAGAGCACGTAAAAACATTGAGGAGAACACTGAATATTTGACTTTGTTGTGGTGACCAGAGTAATAGTGGACATATGACATTACATTAGTAGGTTTCCTATAAATACTGAATTTAAAACTATTGCCTTCTCTATGAATAAGACAATCAAGAAAAGGCAATTTACAATCAATTTCTGATTCTACTGTGAAATTAATAGAAGGAGCTAAGTTATTAAGTGAATCTAAAAATGTGTCCAAATTTTCTGTAGAAGGCCACAGGCATAAAACATCATCTACATATCTGTACCAAACAGCCTGAGATGGTAAAAAATTACTTAGTAACCTCTTTTCAAAAAATTCCATATATAGGTTACTTAACAACTGGCGAAAGGGGATTACCCATTGCCATACCAAATTTTTGAGTGTAATATTCACCATGAAATTCAAACTTGCAATCCTTGATACATAACTTGATGAGTTCTATACAAACCAAAGGTGAAATCGGTAAAGACAACTCATTTATGGTCTCCGTGAGATATACAATCAAATCATCAATTGGGACTTTCGTAAATAAAGAAGTTATATCAAAACTTACAAGTTTGAAATCGAAATCAATATTTAGATTATTAAGTTTCTCAACTAGGTCCACATGGATTTCATGGTGAATATTACACTCAAAATTTGGTATGGCAATGGTAATCCCCTTTCGCCAGTGTTAAGTAACCTATATATGGAATTTTTTGAAAAGAGGTTACTAAGTAATATTTTACCATCTCAGGCTGTTTGGTACAGATATGTAGATGATGTTTTATGCCTGTGGCCTTCTACAGAAAATTTGGACACATTTTTAGATTCACTTAATAACTTAGCTCCTTCTATTAATTTCACAGTAGAATCAGAAATTGATTGTAAATTGCCTTTTCTTGATTGTCTTATTCATAGAGAAGGCAATAGTTTTTAAATTCAGTATTTATAGGAAACCTACTAATGTAATGTCATATGTCCACTATTACTCTGGTCACCACAACAAAGTCAAATATTCAGTGTTCTCCTCAATGTTTTTACGTGCTCTACGCATATGCAGCCCGGAATTTATTGATGAGGAATTTGAAAATATTTTCAACATTGGTTTAAGCTTAAAGTACCCTAAGACTTTTATAAATAACGCTCTCAAAAAAGCCAAGAAAACTTTTTATAGAAATCAACCTACACCTCCCTTTGAAACCAAGAATCTTTTAGTCATGCCATTTAGTGAAAGTCTTTCTCAGATTTCCTCATTTACTCAAAACATGGAATGTTAATGTAGTCTTCAACAATCCATGCACATTCAAGAAATTGAATTATTAAGAATTCTTCAAAAAATTCATGTGGCTGCATATACAAGGGTCCTTGTAAAGATTGTGGGAATTTTTATGTAGGGCAAACAGGTAAAGATCTCTCAACTAGAATAAAGCAACATAAATATAGCGTCAGAACAGGACAAGACTCTAATGCTTTATTTGTGCACATGAGGGATCATAATCATTGTATAGACTGGACTAAGGCATCGTCAATTTTATCATGTAATCCTGTTGTTAACAGGAACATCATTGAAAGTAGCCTTATCAAACAAACTGAGTCAGTCAATTTGAACATAAGTAATGGTTTGTATAAATTAGATAATTACATAATTAAGAACATTTGTAAACAATTTGGTATAGAGATTTTGGTTAACCCCAAGAGTGGACAAATGACATGGTTTCGTGTGTGACATTGTGACCTCTCCTAATTTTTCCGTTGTGGTGCCTTGTGACCTCTCCTATATTTTTTCGTATGACGCCTTGTCACCTCTCCTAGTTTTACACTTTTCCGTTTATATTGTCTTTGTATTGTACTTTTGTCTGTATTCTCCCCTGAGGATGTGAATTACACGAAAGCGCTTGGGATTTCTGTGTTTCTTTTTCTTAAGGTGTAACCAGCATATATATATATATATATATACATATATATATATATATATATATATATATATATATATATATATAAAATGTGTGTGTGTACATGCTGACACAGGGAAGGACATACCTCTGGCCCAAGCGGAGTAATATGACTAGCATCACGAGGCTATATTTAGCAGAGGGGCGAAGGTAACACCCAAATTTAATCCTGATCGGTAGAGATTCCATCAAGGCCGGACATGTGGCCCTCCATTGGATAAAATAATTTGACCTTTGCCACACCCGTTATCAAATAAAGATGACAGCTTTCAACAGAACAGGGGTATCTAGCAGATGGCTGCAAAAAGAAGACACCGCAAGACTCATTTATGTCTGTAAATACTTCATCGGCAATCAATGATCGGCAATGCTTCTGGCCTCGGAAACAGTATCATACCGGAGAGGGGGAGTCATGATGTGGCAAAGGAAAGATTTCATTAGGGCATAAGAAAGGCTAGGTATTAGAAGTTAAAAGTAATATACTAGTGTGTGTGTGTGTGTGTCTATATATATATATATATATATATATATATATATATATATATATTAATCTAATTTGAATTAATGTGTAATTTGTGTCGGTAGTGCCACTAAATACCATAAGATATTGCATAATACTTGTTCAGTCATTGTCCCATATGTGAAATGTTTGTACCTTCTTTGTCAGTCTTTACCTCCTAACAAATCGCTGTAAATATAATGTTATGTCGAATAATGAACTTGTTTTCTATATATCAACTGTATTGTCAAACAATTTGAGTCTGAACCTAAACGAATACTGTAGATGAAACGTCGTATGCCTCTGAAAACATGCATCAGTAATACAAAAAAGATGTAACCAGAATCGCTGTTTACTTTTGTGATGAGCAATATTGATATTCCAACAACTCTGCTTTCTATATGTTTTACTTTCCCAAACTTGAAACATGTGGAGTATAGGGATACATCTGTAATCACAAACTTGTTAGAAAGAAAATATTTAATGTGCGCCTTTTTTTTTCAAACCAGTGAGGAAAAAAAATAGAAAACAAGAGTGTAAGCAGAGGTAGGTGGAGTGAATTTGAGGGGATGACCAAAAAGGAGAGGGGTGGATAGGGTAAAACGGGCTTTTAGCAAGAGGGGAATGTCTGTTGAGCAGGGAAGAGAGAAAGCAGGGGATAAGGGAAGGAGAGAACGGCTGCATATAGATGATTACTTAGACGCAGCCCGAAGGGGTTTATCCCCAAAGAGTAAGGGTCGCCTTGTAAAGGAAGCGGCCCTGCTGTGGATGTGCTGAGTCCCACCACGAGTATATTACTCCTGACCGGGGCAGTGGGTAGGAGACAAAGATGAACCTTCATCCGCTAGGAGCTAAGATGAGAAGGAAACAAAGGTGGCCGATGGAAGGGGAGTGGGTGCGTGCTTGCCTTGGCTGGCTACCTCACTTATAAAGGAGAAGAGACCTTTGGTATAGAGATAAATAGATAGAACTTTTTTCTTATCATCGTAGAGAGTGAAACCTATATGAAGGTTATAAACATGGATAATCGACGATAAATCTAGATGAGCTAGAATATTTGTGTCTTGTCAGCAATCTCGTGCCAGTAAACTTAGCGCAGAGGCAGAGGCAATCTTACTGCCATGATGTGGAGAAAACACTCATCTTTTTTCTTGGGAGTTGTCTTTGATGTGGAGAATATATTACTTGGCAACTCGGCCAATCAAAGAGGGCGGATGGAGTCGCCGGGCTTTATGAGGTCATAAACAAGAACTTTGCTCGGTCGGTCAGGCGATATATACTTCGTTAATTAAGTATTGTTCTGCTTAAGCTCAGCGATTTTATTCAGTACTGGGGAGGCCTCTTGATCAAATTTATTATGCTCCTTAATTGGAATGGTGGTATGGGTACATATATATATATGTGTGTGTGTGTGTGTTTATGCATATGAATGATGAATGTGACGATGTATGTATGTTTATATGTATGTAATAGGGCAGGTTGACTACTTTATGAGGGAGAAAAGGGCTCCGATGCATGTAATTTGTTAAGCTTAAATGGTTTTCATTTAATCAAACTGGAAGAATTTATTGAACTTGGCCATAGTCAGTGGAGGTATCTTTAGGCGCTCTTTTGAGCCCTAAAACCACCTTCAAATTCTGCTTATATGTGAACATATACAATAGTGTGATTCTACAATTTTTTTTTCCATATAGTACCAGTCACTTATTCATCTGAATATAAGTGGATTGGGGTAAACGAAGTCTCGGTTGTTGAGTTAAGAGCTATTTCACCTTTTGTACGAGGCCAGTATGAGACAGAAAATGACCCTCTTAGAAAGTGTACGCCCCGCTCAAAGTACAATATATGAAATTATCTGATATATTTATATATATGTGTATATATATGTGTATATACATATATGTATATATATATATATATATATATATATATATATATATATATATATATATATATATATATATATATATATTATGGGAAAGGTGGAGGGGGAAACACGGGTCTTTATCTAAATATGGAGTTTATTACTGATCGGTTTTGCTATTGTAAGCGAAACCGGTCAGGAATAAAATCGATATTTAGATAAAGACCCGTGTTTCCCCCTCCACCTTTCCCATAATTTGTTCCAATGTCTCTACATATATATATATATATATATATATATATATATATATATATCTATATATATATATATATATATATATATATATATTCGGAAAAACCACCAAGAAAAAATATAAACTGATGACCAAGCGCTTTCGTCTATTCAGACATCCTGAGGATGTCTGAATAGACGAAAGCGCTTGGTCATCAGTTTATCTTTTTCCTTGGTGGTTTTTCCGCATATTTAGAATCACGAGTTTATGTGATTTCTCATGCATATATATATATATATATATATATATATATATATATATATATATATATATATATATATGTATATATCATATATATATATTTATATATATATATATATATATATATATATTATGTGTGTGTGTGTATGTGTAAATAGATAACACACCAACTAACCTAACCTAACCGAATTGCATATTCAAGTGTGGGGCCCATTTTCTATAAGGGGGTCCATTTTTTCGAACTGTAAAATGAACCCCGGGGTCCATTTTCCGCCATAGAAAATGGACCCTGGGTCCCAATCCATTTTACACCGGCTACCGAAGATCTCGCGTATAAATAAAGAGAATGACTTGCCGGCAGTAAATGCGGAAGGGAAAATAGTATTTGTTTTGGAAGTGAGGAGTGGGGAGCTTGAGTATGTATCAGGTTGATTTCTTCCAAGTGACCTTTTGATCCATAAAGAGGCCGAGTAAAATTAGATAAATAAATGCATGAACAGATCAATAGAAAAGAATAAACAGCTAAGTAAATGAGGTAGAAAGTAACTAAAGATACAGAAAAGTAGCCTAAGATATATATAGATAAAAATAGATCAATAAATAGCAAAGTCATCGAAATAGAAAATAAGTAAACACAGAAAAATTGCTAAAAATAGAAAATAGCCAAAGAGATGAAGAAATTTGACAATGGCTCATCGGGTATATAGAGATTGGTGATTTGATTTAGTGGAGCAGACCAAGGATTCCTTATTGATCGTAAACTTATCAGATAATATACATAAACTTTAGATTAGAAGCGACGTCTTTGAAGCTGAAAGATTGCTTGGCTTTGGCCAACACAGAATCATTTTATTATTAATATGATTTTTTTTCGCATCCGACCTAGATATGGATCAAAAGGTCTCCTGTCGGCATGCTCCGCCTTTGTAATTCTTTGCCTTAATCCTTTATTACACAAACCACTCAACCAATCATCCTGAACCGGTTAATTTTATTTCTTATCGTTGTTAGGGAGGCTAAAGCTTAGTAAACTCATTTAAAAAGGTAACAAAGACAAAGTTATCCAGATACCTAATAAGCGTGAAAGACTCGGCCTATTTTGGTCACTGCTGGTTGTTATAATATGGTTAGACCATAATGGGAGATGCAGAACAAAAGTATCATTGTAAATAATATCGACCGTACTTAGTCTAAGAACACGGACCATAATAGCTGACGCCGTGTGTGTTGTCTTGTGAAACGTAGTCTCGTTTAAGCATATAGAACCCTATTCAATCCGGAGTTTGTCTTATAGTTTAATCAAGCAATCTTGCGACAGCCATTGTGAAATGTATATCATCCACTGCGATGAACATTCTTTAGAGGTTTTCATATACCCATAAATTTGATGCAAGTCATTTTCCTTCTTAGTTATATATATATATATATATATATATATATATATATATATATATATATATATATATATATATATGTATGACGTAAGTAGGTGTAGTGTGCGTGTACCTGGATGTGTGTGGGGAAGTGCTCATCATTAATACCACCTACATTTTCTCTAGTTCTTTATTCATCTATACAACAATTACTCTTCTTGTTGGATACAGGACTAACATCACTGCCCCAACCCTAGTGTCAGCCTCAGGTCAACTAGGGTTGGGGCAGTGATGTTCTGTATTTTCTCATGTTCCCTTTCTTTTGTAAGAGGTTGCTACTTAAGATAGCCTCCTCCCTGCCACTTTGTACTACTGAAGAGGATTGCAGGTAGCAATCGAAATATATAGTTCCGCTTACGCAACTTTTTCTTTCGTCCAACTGTGGTGTTAGTTGTGATTTATAAATGTGTTACTACATTTCTCACCTGTGATTGACCCACCACGATGGAGCTTCTTTCTTCTATCAACAACATTTTTCATCACTACCCCGACCTCAAACATCCCTACAGACGTTTCGAATCTTCCTTGATCGCAAGCAAGAAAAGGAAGAACCAGAAAACTTTTCTGTCCAATTGTTTGGCGGAACAGGTTTGCCCCCGGTCGTTTGGTTTCCACAAACATATATGTATATGTTATGTATATGTTATATATTTATATATGTATGTATATTTATATATATGTATATTTATATATATATAATATGCATGTATACATATATATATATGAATATATGTATATATATATAGGTATACATATATATATATATATATATGTATATATATTTGTGTGTATATATATATGTATATATATATATATGTGTGTATATATATGTATATATATATGTATATATATATTATATATGTATATATATGTATATATATATATATATATATATATTTATATATATATATATATATATACATGCATATTATTTATTTATTTATCTATTTATTTTTTCTTTTTTTTTTTCTTTTAGCCCCAGGTTTTCGGGGCCGTCACCCGCCAGGACATCCCCTCCATAACCTCCCCCCATTCTCTCTATTTCCGCCGTTGGAGTCGCCCAACAGAGAAAATCTTTTCTATTATATGCCGCATTGTTTATACATACTTGTGCTGCTTCCGTGCTTTTTCTCATCTTTATGCCAAATCCCTTATATACATCACTGTTGTATCCTCCCATTTGAGCAAGTGTAGATATACCCACGTGTGCGACGACAACAGCGTTACATAAACGGTGGTGTTTAGGTTCCGCTTTGTATTGTACATTATTGTCCGATTTTTGTTTATCTCTTTTTTGTTTTCCTCTTACTATTATATGACTTATCTCTCTTAAGTCATAGCGATTTGAAGATTTGATTCAGGAAAATATCTTAAAACATAAATATCACTTTGGGGCTGAGAATAGTTAGATATTAGGCCTTTCACCACCAGTAATAGTAGACTATCAGGGTACCACAGTTTTCTAAATGTATTATGTACTTGAAATCTGCCGCTTCGAAAAATGATTGACAGATTCCTTCTATCCCTACCTCATTGATTAATTATTCTCGAATACGAGCGCGCGCACACATACACACACACGCACACACCCATACACACACACACACACACACACACACACCCATACACACACACACACACGCACGCACGCACGCACATATAAGAACATAAGAATGAAGGAGACTGCAAGAGACCATAAGGCCTACACTAGGCAGTTCCATGTCCATGACCACCTGTCATCGCCATCCATAAAGTTGTCTAACCGTTTCTTAAAACAACTGATAGTTTCAGCGCTTACTACACCATTTCTAAGCCTGTTCCATTCGTTGACCACTGTATTAGTAAACCAACTCTTGCCTATTTCCTTCTTAAATCTAAATTTGTCCAGTTTAAATCCATTACTGCGAATCCTGCCCTGTTGTCTTAATATGATGACTGCGTCACCTTTGTTAAATCCTTTGATCCACTTAAACACCTCTGTTAGATCACCCCGCACTCTGCGTCTTTCCAGAGAGTGTAAGTTAAGGTGCCTAAGCCTCTCTTCGTAAGGTAAATTTCTGAGCCCATTTTGGTCATTCTCCTCTGTATTGATTCTAGTGAATTGATGTCCATTCTGTAACACGGTGACCAAAAATGTAACGCATAGTCAAGGATGGATCTAATACACACACACACACACACACACACACACACACACACACACACACACACACACACACACACACACACACACACACACACACACCTCGTGGCGCTGTGGTTAGAGTTCTCGCCTGCCACTACGGCGGTCCGTGTTCGAATCCCACCCAGGGCTGAAATAATTTCAGTGTCGCTTCGCTGCGGGGTGTTACTCCAACTCTCATGGGCGGGGAGTTGGGTGTGTGTGTGTGTGTGTGCGTGTAAGGTCACAGTATTACCCTTTGATCGGTCATACGACCTCTGAGCTCTCATCCGAGAGGTTAATAACTGTCGATCACGAGTCCAACACGTGATCTGAGACCATGGGGAATCACACGAACACACACACGCAAACACGCACACACACAAACAGACACACGCAGAAACATACACACGCACACTCACACACGCACACGCATTCTTTGTAAAGCCATTGAACTGAGATGGATGAGGTTATGCAGACTTTTGTAAAGTTTATGAAACAAAATCATCCTGTAGTATCTGTGATGGCCTTCAAGACGATGTCACCAAATGGACCTCTATTTTAGTCATATTTGAGGATAGTAATGATTAGCTTGTTGAGGAATCCTAACCACTTTTGAGATGGATCGAGCAAATCAAAGATTACAACCTACCACCCCTATTGTAGTCTCCACACTTTAGTTGCTACATTTTGACATTTCATATGTCAGGGTTAGATGCCGAATGTGAGGGACAGGAAGATTTGTGCTAACCAACCAAGCAATTTCATTCTTAAACGGAGTCGGCATCGACATTCTGAGGCAAATCCACAAATATTTTAGTCGTCTTCACCGGAGATATATCTGCTGGTTTCCTCTTGAGTAAGTCTTTATATATATATATATATATATATATATATATATATATATATATATATATATATTATATATATATTTATATATATATATATATATCAGAAAGTTTTAAAACAAATTAACGATGATCAGAGTGATGGTATGTAGATAATAAGGCGCGTAAGCAATCGGGTAAGAGTAAAGGTTGACGGCAAGAATGTAAGTGAACACGTAATACAGGTAGGGAAGCAAAACAGGTGGATGGAGGGTGTATAACGAACCATAGGAACTTGTGTTCGGGATGCCAAAGAAAGGAAAATGACTGTAGGTGTCTGGGAGAGTTAGAGTAATATGTGTTCGTTTAGACTGTGATGTTTCAGGCGAGGTGCACACAGGCATACAAGTGAGTATACAATCAGCAAAAGCGCAGCTTATTCGTACTCACGAAAGCCTTCCAGAACTCGTCCGTTCATATCAATCTTTCTGGATTTTTTATTCCCAACTCATAACCACCAACTGCAGACCGACTTTGACGAGAGAGTTTAATCATATGGTGAGTGCTGAAACTATTGGTTGTTTTTAGAGATGGTTAAATCACTTTATGGATGAGGATGGTACTTGGTAAGAGGCGTGGAACGAAATCCCGTTTGGAGTTATTTGGCACAAAATCTTTTTTTAAAGGAGGACATTCATCTTCAGTCGGAATGAAGCAAAACCAATATTGAAAGACAATATATTTAGAGGCTCATCCCAAACGGCATTGCATTTTCCCACATCACAGGCAGCATCGGATAGTGGGTAAGAGGATCTGAACCTCTTCACTACCGAAGGCGACTAATAAACTCTGTTCAGGCTGCCGTCAGTCAGTTTCACTCAACTTTGGAAATCTCCGTCATCAAAGTATTAAAAATGATCTTGTAGTGGGTTAGTTGTCATGGATTTCGGGACTATTTTTTATTACGTTCTCTTCCTATTTGTCTCCTTACTTCACTTCCTTATTCCTTATTCAATACGTATATCGGTTTTCTTCATAACTCCCTCCCCCAACACATCGTTGTTTTTTTCTCCCTCACTTCGTTAATTATAATGATCTTTTCTTGTCATGAAACACTGTCCCTTGTTGCCTGTCCACTGATATCAGGAACAGGGAATGTTTTTATTTTGGAGAGAAAATTTGACAGCGAAGACATTTACATGTACTAGAACCTGGAGCTGAACTCGCCGTGAACTCTCTCTCAACTCGTTATTTCTGTGTAAGAGTCGAATCATGAGCTATGAATGATGACCTCTCTCTCTCTCTTTTCTCTCTGTCTGTCTCTCTTTCTCTCTTCTCTTCTCTCTTCCCTCTCTCTCTCACTCTGTCTCTTTGTCTCTCTCTCCTCTCTCTCTCTCCCTTTTCGTAAAAAAAAGAATGAAATAGATTATTATCATTCTGCTTGGCAAAAAGTAGTTTGGCGAGATGATTTACAGTCTTGTCTTTGGCTCCATATTTTATGAGGAGTTCGCTTATTTGACATTGATATTTTCTTTTCTTTATCTTGCGTGGCCTTTTTTTTCATTTTATCCTTTCTATTTATTCAGTCCAAAAATATTTATTTTTCTTCTTTTCACATATTATATGCCAGGAAAGGCAACAGCATTTGTCTTATACTGTATCTATTTTCATAAAATCTAAGAATTTTCATCGATGCAAATAGTCGAATCGTCCTTCCCCCCCTCATTTAATTTATTCTATTTAGTCTCCTTTACCTGTGAGCCAGCCAGACTTTAAGGAAAGTGTTCTAGGCTAATATCTGCATCGTGCTGGATTCTGCCATGGTCTTGCCTTGGAATATAAGACAGCTCCTATAATTTTCAACATTATCGCACGATTATCTTTTATCTAGATACGTTGATCTTTACCAGGCCTCTCCAGACGAGCGGGCCTGATCGGCGGGCGGGCATGCCCGTCAACGGGCACATTTGACGGGTAAACGGTCAAATTGCCCGAGTGCTCGTGGAGCGAAATCACTAAGGCGGTGCTCGGTAACTGGAGCTTCGACCCTGCCAGATGCAATTTAATATCATGAACCCACAGCAGGCTTCCTTCCCACATCCCACGTCATTGTAACACAGTTCACATTTTGCCATGTCAATTATCATGGTGTACAATATCTTGTTGACAATGGTAGGCGCCATGCTTGTTGTACCGCACTCTGCACGCTGCTGGCATGGTCGGGCACGCCCAGCTATTCATCAACTCGGTCGTGTGGACAACATTGACGGTCAGGCCCGGCAGAATTTGCCCGCCAACCGCGCTGCCCGACGAATACGCCCGATCGTCTGGACACGGCTTTAGACAGATCCCGTCATTTTCGGAATTATTTTCTTTTTTCTAGATATTTCCGCATGTATATTTTCTCCCTCTTTTATTTTAATTTATTTTATTTTTTGACTGCCACGATGAGTATTTCAGGAACCCTCCTTTTTATTTTATTTTCTATCGATTAGTCTCCTATACTCATTTGATATATATATTCATGATTCTCTTAGTTTTTTTTATTATGTAAACTAAAGAGAATATACCGAGCATTTTAAGTCAACGGGAATTTTAATTGTATGTATGTTGAGGCGAGAAATACGAGAAAAGAAGGATTTTTATAAACTCCGGTTACCTGCATGTCTAGCGAGGTAGGTCGTTATAGGCAGCTGATGATGTAATGAGGGACATTTGCTCCCAGTGCAGATTAAGCGCCCTCCCTCCCTTGTTTTCTCCTCCCCCCCCCAAAAAAAAAAAACATGGACGACGATGACTGGACTTTTACATATTGTATAGTTACTGACAGACAACTTTATTCAGCTGAGGGGAAACCTCGCCGTTGAAGTCTTAACGACATGGAAATCTTCTTGAAAGTTATATTGCCCGGTACGAATACTTTTGCGTTGCTTGGAGGAACCAGAGACATCTATGTTTCATCATAATTCCAACGGGATCGCCGAAGATTATAATCTTAATTTTTTACCGTCAGGCTTCATCATTCTTGTCTTTGAGTACTTCCATAAGTGCTTTCCTAGAATTTCCCCAAATATTGCCCGTCTATGTTACGAACTCATAAGGAATTTGTTCCTTTGTGTATATCTTTTTTTAAGCTTCCAATTGACCATAAGATGACTTTCAATACGATTGAATTTTGTCGACCCGGTCGTACAGTCCATGGAGTGAAGAAGGTTTTCAGATAAGTAGCGAATGATCCATTTCCATTCGAAGTGTGGAAAGCTGTGTTGTTACAAAAGACACCATGACTTTGTAACTGATTCATCTTCTTTGTCGATGAAGTCGAACAGTCCGTAGAGTAAGGGAGATGGTCCTTAGTTGAAGACCAAATGATCCGGTTCCAGTGGAATTATGGAACGCTGTTCTGTGACGATGAAAGCGAGAGGACCGGCTTTATTCGCTCAAGCCGCATTGCACCCTGAGACTCGCAAAAGGGAGGTCCCTCGAAGAAGGTGTGCCGACGCAGCACAAGAAATGCGGTATCCTTAGGGCATTTGGTGCATCGGTTTCTTTGCTTTCTGTGGCGACATTCTTGAAGACAACTTGATGTCGAAGGGTCTCACTTTGGATGAAAGGACTGGCAATATTGAAGGAAAAGACGAGAGAGGGGAGTTTGCGTCCTTGTGGTGTGGGCAGTTTTGTATTGTTTTTGCTCTCGTTAAATGGCCATTGTAAGATGGGCGCTTGCATGTTCCTTCTTGTCCCTATGACTTTGGTTGTGGGTTCTTTGTTGCTGGGTCTGTTTCTGGACTTTTGGCGTCGTTGTTCTCCACTTGAGAGGGAGCTCTTTACTTGCCTTTCTTGTTTGCCTTGGAGGGGCAACCTTCCTGTCCCTGGTTAACCCGACGATTGTTCTTGGGATGTTTTTTCCTGAAGATTTGGGCAGTTTCAAGGTGTAAATGGATGTGGACATCCATCTGATCCTCTGTTGTTGTAGAGGGGCTGCATGGGAGGCCCGTTAGCCATGGATGGGAGAGTATTCCGCGAAGAGAGAGACGGCTCCACGGGTCTTTCTTAAAGCAACGCATGATAAGGTCGCGGCCTAATTTGGGGACGTTGTTGGGGAATGGCGGTTTGGCCCTCCGGATGGATGCGTTACTGTAGAAGGGATCCTCGCGGCATACGAGGTAATAAAGGAGCGTGCCCAGCCCAGGCTCCAGACCGTTGCAGGGACGTGGATGAACTTGCCGCCGTTGATATATTCCGGGGGCCAATATATAGGCGTTCCGCCTGTCTTTTTCCCATTGTAACTCGTAATGAGCTCCCCACTTCCAAAATCAATCACCTTGATATCAAACCTGTTTGAGTCATCCCTGTAGATCAGAATGTTCTCAGGCTTGATATCTTTGTGTGATACTCCCACGTCGATGCATCCTTGAATGGCTTTTACCACTTTGGTAAATAGCCTCTTGACTTGGGCTATGGGTAATTGGTTGGAAGTTTCGATATAATCGTAAAGTGACATGGCAGAGGGAATGAGTTCCATGACCATGTAAAAACTGTCCTCGCTACTGAAGGAGTCGATGATTTTGATGACGCCCGGGACTTGTTGGACCCTTTGGAGAAGGGCGGCTTCTTTGGGGACACTTTCTCCTTGGTGTGTGCCCCAGGACTTGACGGACGCCAATGGGACCTGCTTGAGGGCGACCTGAAGGCCATCGACGACCCTCTTGGCTCGGTAGACGCAACCGAAGCCTCCTTGTCCCAAAGGTTCGTACACCTCGTAGTCGATCAGCGTCGTCATAGCTCCTGACTGGTCATTGTCCTTAGACGTTCCAGGCCCTTGCTGTAAGAGAAACTGACACCACAGATATGCATGGGTGAACACCTGTGCACCATATGTTGCGCTTGCATCTGTATGCAAAGATCTGTATGGTCTGAAAGATTGTGTCCGTTTGCTTATGCATGAAAAGAGAGAGAGGTAGGTAGGTATAGAGAGAGGTGGTTGAGAGAAATAAATTGTAAATTATCATGTATCTTTTTTTCGATCTAACTCAGGTAATAATGCTGAATCCACGGAGAGTTCACGGCCGAGTCACTTGCACCTTTGGAGACCGCTGCCAGACTCTGACCTATCAGTAATGTTCTGCGACTTTAAATGTCCACTTCTAAAGACACATATCCCTATTCCAGTCACCATATAAGAGGAAACAGTGTTTGACGAGAAGAATTTATGCTTATATGAAAAATCAATGAGGGAAGCCAGCAGTTGAAAAGGATAAAAAGAAAATACAATTACTAGACTTGGGGGATTTAAATGTTAAAATCCACACTCTGGCGCCCCGACTCACTCGGCCGCCGCTCTCCCCTCGTGTGTGTGTGTGTGTGTGTGTGTACAAATATGTGTATGGTGTGTGTGTTTGTGTATATATATGTATATATATATACAGACAGAGCCCAGACTTCCCTTCCATCATGTCCACTGCAATGTGTTTCCCTCAAATAAGATTATAAAAACGGGGTGCAGTGAAAATCTTTATAAACTTTTTTCCCCCTTCGGAAAAGTCTGGCAGCACGTAAGTAAACCAATTACGTCTCTCTCTCTCTCTCTCTCTCTCTCTCTCTCTCTCTCTCTCTATCTATATATATATATATATATATATATATATATATATATATATACAGTGATCATTCATAGACCATGCCTACTATGACAGAATATCACCAGATGATCTTTCTTCAAGTAGAAGAAACCACCATTTTTAAAAAAGAATAAAAACAAAAAATAAGAAATAAAGATTATGCTCATGACAATACCCACCTCCACCTCATGGAAGCATATTAATCCCTATATTCATATAATCTCGTTGATGTTTCGATCGAAAGCTGACGTGTATGCATTATAGAACCATAGTGAGACTATTTTATTCAGCTGAGGGGAAATCCCTGCTCGAAAACTTTTTTCCAAAAGTTATTGGAAAATGCGCTGCTTTCTAAATCTCGAGTTTTCTACACTGAATATGACGGATGTCTAAGTTTCAACATCTCCGCTCACAATAATGCAATCTTGGAACTTAGTTCTGAGCTTGACATATCTTTGAGAACTTTTTTTTATCTTTGCTATACATTTCTGTGTCCTTTTTATCTACAAGTATGGCTGTCTGGAGCTTTTCTTGATACTTTGCCCTCTAGTAAGTCCTTCAGGAAATTGGTTGCTTTCTTTATGAGATAGAAATTATTTCCATTGACTTTCCAACTACAGGAGAGAATGACTTTGAAATCCTTTTGCATTTTATGCGCCGATGCAGTCAGAAGCTTCATTGGGGGGTGAAGAAGGTCTCTGGATAATCCAATTTCAGCGCTCTTATAATCATTATATGATTTATTTCCTTTGGCACTTCTTTACTCCTGGATCTGCGTCTCGATCCTTGTCTTCATAATCTCCTTCTGAAAGGCCTCTTTTTGGGGGCTTTCTTATTCGCCATCTCGGGGCGTCTTCCCTACCTCACCTTAGGATAATTTCTCTTGAAAACTTTAGCCGTTTCAAGATCAAACTCCATATTGAAATTATCCTCGGAGTGACCCGTTAACCACGGGTGAGAGAGTATGCCGCGAAGCGAGGGGCGGTTCCACGGATCGATTGCAAAGCAGCGCATTATAAGATCGCGACAGAGGTTGGGTACGCTACTGGGAAAGTCTGGACTGGCCTACATTATGGAGTCGTTGGTGCGGAACGCGTTATAGTGACACACAAGATAGAATAGGAGCGTGCCCAGGCTCCAGACGCTTGCGGGGACGTGAAGGTATTCATTACCCTTTATATACTCCGGAGGGCAATAAATTCGGGTGCCGCCCGTGATTTTCCCTTTGTAGCCTGTGATTCGTTCGCCACAACCAAAGTCGATCAGTTTGATGTCAAACTTTCCTGTGCTGGCGTTCCTAAAGAGAAGCACATTATGGGGCTTAATATCTTTATGCGATACCCCGGCTTCTAGGCATCCTTCTACTGTTAGGACAATCTTCCTGAACAGTGTCTTGACCTCGGTCATGGGCAGTTCTTTCCCGCTCCTGATGTAATCGACGAAGGAAACAGCTGATGGTATAAGCTCCATTACCATGTAAAAGCTGTCCTTGGTAGTGAAGCAGTCGTATAATTTGATTACATCAGGAACTTTCTGTACTCGCTGTAAAAGAGCGGCCTCTCTTGGGACCTTCTTCCTGTGGCGCCGTCCCCAAAAAAGCACACGAGCCACAGGGATCTTCTTGATGGCAACCTCAAGGCTATCTGCGACTCTTGTGGCTCGGAAGACGCAGCCAAAGCCTCCTTTGCCGAGCTCCTCGTGAATCTCGAAATCGCTCAGCTTCATGGCTCCCAACAGGTTCAGTGCCTCTGCGCGTCCCACGTCCTTCTTATGGTCGAATTTCAAATCCCAGATACGAGCATGAACTGTACTTTGCGACTACATCTGTACGCAGAACACATATATAGTCATGAAGAGTGTACCTATTTTAGCATGCATGAAAAATAAGTGTGATTAGTCATACGACAGAGAGAGAGAGAAAGAGAGAGAGAGAGAGAGAGAGAGAGAGAGAGAGATAGAGATGGAGAGAGAAATTACTATTCATCTCTCTTGGTCCGACTCTGACATGAAGGGAGAGAGAGAGAGAGAGAAGGAGAGAGAAATTACCATTCATCTCTCTTGGTCCGACTCTGACATGTAAGTGCCAACTTCTTAGCGAAAGTTCCCGCTTTAGTGTTGCAGGTTCTAAAACGACAAGGAACCTTTACGCTACCAGGATGTATTTTTCCTGTCCAAAACAAACCTATTCCTGCTCCTATCTCTAGGGAGACAAGCAACACAAGTCTTTATGAGAAAAACTTATGGAAAAAAATCAACGAGACGAGTTGTGAAACAAGAAAGGAAGGAAGAAAAATGGGGAAGGGAAATGAGAAGATTGAAGATTGACGAGAAAGTGGAAGGAAGGAAGTAACGGGCTTGACGAGAAAGGGGGAAGGAACATAAGAATGGAGAAGACCGCAAGAGACCATAAAGTTTACACTAGACAGTTCCATCCCCTTTACTACCTGTAATCGCTAACCAC
>NW_027467763.1:447500-450000 GCF_046742065.1 Oratosquilla oratoria | reverse complement strand
GCAGGATTCTCCAACAATTTTGTTTGTTTGTCATAGGACAAGTCGTTTGCGATAATTACAACCAAATCTTTTTCGGATGTCTCCTTCATTACCTCCTTGGTTCCAATTTTATATTGTCCTGATATTCTGTTTTTGCTTTATCCAAACTCCATTATGCTACACTTCTTGATATTGAAGTCCATCTCCCATTTCTGACTCCACCTCTTTCCAATCTGAATATTTTTCTCTGAGCACTACTCTCATCTTTCTACCAATCAGGAAGTCCTCCATCCATTTTAGTAGGTTCCCTTATATCCCTCCTATATGTTCGAATTAAAAAAAAAATTGTGAGGTACTTTGTCAAAATCTTTTTGTAAGTCCAGGAAGGCACAGTTAGCCCATCCTTTCCTTTCTTGCACTATATCTATTAATCTTGAGTAAAAACATATTAAGTTTGTGGTGCATGATCTTCCTTGTCTGAACCCAAACTGTCTTGTGTTTATTATATTGTTGTCTTCCATGTGTTTTACCCATCTATTCTTGATTTTCTCACAAATTTTGGCTATAGTGCTTGTTGGAGAGACTGGCCTATAGTTATTTGGTTCTTCCTTGTTTCCTCCTTTATATATTGGTACAATGTTAGCATTTTCCCAGTCGTTTGGTATTTTTCCTTCTTTGAGTGAGCAATTTATTATGTTATGTATTTTGTCCGTTAGTTCTTCTTTGCATTCCTTTAGAATCCAATTTGGGATTCCATCCGGGCCATGTGATTTCCTGAGCGTGTGTGTGTCTGAGCGTGTGTATGTCTGAGAGTGTGTGTGAATATGTGTGAATGAATGTGAGTGAGTGTGGGTGAGTATGAGTGTGAATGTGTGTGTGAATGTGAGTGAGAGTGTGCGTGTGTGTGCGTGTGTGTGTGTGTGTTTGTGTGTGTGTGAGTGTGTGTGAGTGTGTGTGTGTGTGTGAATGTGTGTGAGTGTGTGTGTGTGAATGAGTGTGTGTGTCTGTGTGTGTGTGTGTGTGTGTGTGTGTGTGTGTGTGTGTGTGTGTGTGTGTGTGTGTGTGTGTGTGTGTGTGTGTGAGCGTTTGCGTGAGTGTGAGTGAGTGTTTGAGTGAGTGTGCGTTAGTGTGTGAGCGTGGAAGTGTGTGTAAGTATAAGTGTGTAAGTGTGAGTGTGTAAGTGTGAGTGTGTAAGTGTGTGTGTGTAAGTGTGTGTAAGTGTGTTGTTACGCCTCCCATTAAACCCCAATCTTAATTGGAGAAACAATCCTACCTCCAATCATTGACGAACCAGATTGAGACTAAATGGCAGGGTAACAATATACTGCATATCAAATATGAATCTGTGCAGTACTTTCAAGCACGTATGTCAATAGTTTTAGGTGACCGGTGGATAACTCAAAGGGGCAAGGTTAATTAAGGCAAAACTATGGTGTTCTAACATAAATTATTTACATATTCACTTAGCACTACACACACACTTATTTTATGCCTACCCGGACCATCTGTTACCACTAGGGTCCACCTAACATCCTTAACCTAGGGATTATAGAGGAGCGGGAAGTGTCCGCTCTATACGGGTTCAGAAATCAGAGAGTCCTGAATTCTGAATTCCTAGGAAAGACCAACCACCGGGCGAATTAGCGAGCGATTTGGGGCAGTTGGTGGTCGTGGCTCGGGAGAAATGGACAGGGAGCTTGGCTGTAAGTGCATATGGGCCTGGCAGTGAGAAGAGTGTAGAAGAAAGGGAGGCTTTTTGGATAGATTTAAATGAGTGCATAGAGGATTTAGGGAGAAATGTCAATGTAATAGTACTGGGAGACCTTAATGCTAGGGTAGGAAATGGTCCAATCGATGGAGTGGTTGGGAAAGGTGGAGTTCCAGGAAAGAATCGTAGTGGAGAGTTGATGGTGGAAATGTGTCTAGAGAGTTGATGATACCAAATACAGTGTTTCGGAAGAAAGTCAAGCATAAGTACACATGGGAGAGGGTGGTGGAGGGAAGGGTGGTAGATAGAGCGTTGATGGATTATGTAGTGGTAAATAGGACTATGATAGGAAGAGTTAAGGATGTACATGTGCTAAGGGGAGAGGGTGGGGGAATATCAGATAATTTTTGGTGGAAGGTAAGTTGAGAGTGGAGGATAGATGGAGAAAGAGGAAAGGGACAAAAGGTAGGGAGGTGCTTAGAGTGAAATATTTAAATGAAAAGGAAAAGGAGAAGGAGTACAAGAAGAAGCTGAAAGAGGAGTGGGAGGGAGTGAAGGATAGAGTAGAGCTAGGTGTGGAGGAGGAATGGGAATGGTTCAAGGAGGGAGTCAAAGTGTGCAAGGATGGTGTGTGGAACAAGAAGGACAGGAGGAAATAGAAGGAAGGGTAATGAATGATGGGATGAGGAAACAAAGAAGGTTGTAGAAGAGAAGAAGCGAACTTTCACAGATTGGTTACAAAGTAGGACGAGGGAGTCATATGAGAGGTACAAAGAAAAGAAAAGAGAAGTAAAGCAAAAGGTAAAGGAGACA
>NW_027467763.1:430000-432500 GCF_046742065.1 Oratosquilla oratoria | reverse complement strand
ACCTCGTGGTTCCTGGAGCATAGGTGACCCGTTAGGGCACGCAAGTGAATAGAGGTGAATTATAGGTGAACCACAAGTAGATAACAGGTGAACTATACGTAGTCTACTTGGATGAATAAAATCGTCCCTTGGCAGCCAAAATAAATGCTCAAGATCACCAATGCCTCACCAACACGTTTGTTGTTATCGTCATCCTCATTGTACTAACATACTGCACAAACAACGTCATTTCAACAACGTTTGAGCTTCTCGTTTCCGTCCCCAGGTATTTGTTTGTTATGACACGATACATTCCCCTTCATTTGTTCTGTCACTCACCTCTACCCCCCGACCCACTGGTCCATGCGACCCCCAAATACTTAAAACTCTCCGATTCCTTCAGCCTCTCACCATTCACTCCCACTATCACCACTCCTTGTAAATACTCGTATTATTGCTTTAATTTTTCTAATATTTACTCTTAGCTTCTTCGTCTCGCTCTCAGACTTCGCCAACAACTGCCCTCATGCTCAGACACTGGCTCGCCTCCCCTTCCTCCACTCTCACCCACCAACGACACAGAATTTAATTGGTCAGTCAGAGGGCAATTGGTTATGTGGTTGGGAGAGGACGTAAGATGCATGCCAGCTCAGGGTTCGCCTTGTTCTGGCTGTCGGCGCCTCAGGGACGATCCCGGGACTCGTACATCACCAACGCGGCCCAATCAGCAGTGATACCACGGTCTGCTTCCCTAATGCATTCAGATACCCTCAGTTTCGATAAGTGTTGTCGTAGATCCCATAATGTTTCGATCAGGAGTGTCCGTTTTTGCGTGTCAGAGAACGAAGGATTTTGACATCAGTGGCGATATATATTAGGGCATCCACCGTGTCCGCTTGAACACCTCTTTCAAAGAATGCTCTTCATATTTGCAACATGTCAGCTTTATGATTTTTTTTTCCTGGGGAATTTATTGTTTAAGAGGCAGCCACTGGACTAGAAGGGTTAGACCTTTTTTATTAAGTCCTTCACACCAAAGGCCTATTTTAGGACTTGTTTTCATGACAAAAGATTTCGTTCACTCGAAACCCCTTTCCTCCCCTCCAGTCGGTTGATTGTATGCATTCAGTGCCAACAAGCTTAATCGATGTCAATGGTATATCTTCAGTTTTCATTGCTCCACAAAGGTAGAATAATTCAATTCAATTCGAGACATAATGCACATAAATATGTATGCGGATTATTGTCCCCCCAAACGACCGTATATCTTAGGATATACAAAATGCGATACTTCATTTTTGTAGGTACGGTTTTGGGAATAATTTTGGTATGTATTTATGATTTGTGTGAATGCAAATGAGCACACGAACACAAGAACGCACTCACACTATGGGGATTTCTCGCGCCGTCCTTTGCTTCTAAAGGCATATTTTACTTTATTCTGGGTCATGTTGGGTGATTTTGTCCAAGCGAGGAGAAGCCGCTGGATCTGAAAAGATTGCCAGTTCACCATAGACGTTTGGTTTAATCACTGACTCTTGAGGCGGTCGGACATTTGGCCAAGGGGGATTTCAAGGATTCCCAATTTTTCTGATAAAGATATTTTTAGGGAAGTTGAATTTTCGATTGAAGGTATTATTGAAGATGTCGTATATATGGTCGAAGGCGCTTTCAGAGCAGTCGAGTTTTTACCAGGAAGAGTTTTCCAGAAAAAAAAAATTCAAAGAAAGTCAGCCTAAGATCGAAGGCTTTTGAAGATAGTTCGACCCAGTGCTGGAGGGATTTCAAATCAAGACCTTTCTTTTGGAGATGACTTTCTCAGCGACGAAGGCTTTCGAAACTAGCTCAGCATGAGGAAACAGGCTCTTCAAGGCTTTTTTTAATTAAGTACCTCTTTTAACGTGTTAAGATAATTTCTAAGGCAATTTTCTTCGTGAATTGAGATTTAAAGGTGCTCAATTCTGAAAATAAAAAAATCCTGGTGTACGCCGGCATTTATTGTGTTTTCAAAAAAGCTCAGTTTGGGTGTGATTTTTGTTATTTAATTTCAGGGCTCTTCGAGAGCATTTTAATTTGGGGTTTTGGGGTTCTCGACGCTCTACAGCTTAACGATGGAGGTTCTTCAGAGCAGTTCTCCTTGGGATTGAGGGCTCTCCTGCGGAGTTCCAAGTCGAGGTTGAAGGGTCTTCGAGGAACTCCGTCTTGGGTTGGAAGTCTTGTGAGGGATTGTTGGGGAGTTTCAACTTCTGGCTTGGGGTGGGGTTAAGGAAGTTGAAGCCAGAAGTTGAGGAGCATAGTGTAGTGACTTAAGGTAAGAACGCATGTTTCATTTTAAGGCAATTTAGGCCCATGCGTGTTTCTACTGGCGATTTAGGCTCAATATATATATATGGCAATTTAGGCTCATTATATATATAGCAATTTAGGCTTAGAAACTGTTTACTTACACTAGCTCCGAAAATATAATGGGACTTACCTTAAGTCGTGAAGAAACTCTCCCGATCCGACCGTTCGGGATCTT
>NW_027467763.1:417500-427500 GCF_046742065.1 Oratosquilla oratoria | reverse complement strand
TGTCGTCATGCCAGTATAGGTGGATGGGAGGGCTTCACAGTTCCCTCGTGCACAAGTAAACCTATAGATGACACGTGGTTTCTGAAGTTACTTTCTCTCTTGGTGGGGTCTGCTTTTAAGGAGGTGGTTGGCCTCCCTTGTCATAAAAAAAATCACCAATATCATTATTTTCTCTGAGTTGACTGGTTTAATGTTCCTCTTTATGTTTCATCATACGCGTATCTTATTTCTAGGCTGATGAAAATGTAGATTTACAATATATGTTAGTTTTTTTTTCTATATTTTGATTACTTTTATTATCTATGTACCATCCTCCCTCGCAAGTAGCGACGCTCTATCCCGCTAAACCATCGAGCATCCACAGCAATGTTATATTGAAGGATAGTGCATTCTAGCTCGCGCCCGACTGTATATACTATCGGTTGTTTTAAGAAACGGTTAGACAAGTTTATAGATGCGGATGACAGGTATAAGGCTTATGTTCTTATGAGTTTGCAGGTCTTAAGATAGCCCCATTCCACCAAATTACTTAATTACTTAGATCACATCTGCCACCAACATGTTAAACTAGTAGTGATATGCTACCAAACATAAAAGTAACAAACACATAATACCTTTCACATGGAAATGAATTAGTAGGATATTTACCAACGGTGACACCGATGGAGAACATAAGATGTAAACCATCACATGGCAAAATTATTTAAGTCACCGCTATTTGTCTTTCCTACGGGTAGGTGTAACTTCGTAAGAAAAAAAAATAAGGTAGAGTAATTTCTAAACCTTTCATATAATCACAGGAGTTTTTACACAATAGACACAATGAAAAAAAAAAAACGCTCGTACACAAACAAAAATAGGAATGCGCTAACGCCTAGAATTGCTAGTCACATACGCTCCATACTGCGTATAATACATGGGTTATATAAGCTTGCCTCCCGCAGGGAAAAGCGCGGCGAGGGGATACGGGAAAATGCGTTAGGGGAAATTACGCAATCCACGCCCATGGAATACAAAATTTATAGTATAGGTGCAGGTATGTAATTATACATGGATATACGAATGTATATATATGCGTATGTATTTTTATATGTATGTATAAATGTATGTATGTATGTACGTATATATGTGTGTATGTGGGTATACACACACACACACACACACACACACACACATATATATATATATACAAACATATATATATATATATATATATATATAGCTATGCATGAATGTGGGTATGCATTTGTGTATATATGTACATACTATGAATGTGTGTATGTATGCATGTATGTATGTATACATGTTTGTATATAGGTATGCCTATTTATATGTAGGAAAAAAAATCCCAGACATTTAGTCATTTGAGCAACTGTGAGGGGAGACTGAGAGCAGCCCGCGAGGTGACCACGCCAAGTGTACCACATGTATTGCTTTTTTGTGTATAAAGGAGGATTAACTGCCTCTACAGTGTAAACCCTGACGATGATCCCCGGACAGGTTTGAAACGTTGGGAATAAGTTATATAAATATATACTCGTACATATACATACATACATATATATATATATATATATATATATATATATATATATATATATGTACACATATATATATGAGAGATAGAGAGAAATCCGAAGCAGCAAAACACATTCACAAAACACAATCTTTCACTTGACAAAGGATGTCTTTACAGCTGAATAACGCCGTATGTTAGCACACAAATCAAGAAAAGACAAATAACAATATCACTCTTCCTCACCCATCTACAATAAATAGAAGATAGACCTTTTGCTTGCCAAATGGACAGCATTTCAATTCTGAAAAAGACTCTGTAATTTGAGAGAATACTAAGAAGTGGAAAGACTCACGATTTTCGGAAACAGAAGACGATGTTACTAAACCTTTGGTGATTATGGGGTACCTCCTTACACGGTTTTAGTCTTTTCACATCATTGACATAAATCTTGTATTGTTCATGTTGTTAATACCAGACAATTCGGATCAGAAGGTCCGTTTGCGACTCAAAATTTTCATTAAATTGAATAATATTGGTAAGTAAAGAAGAAACTGCTCAAAATACGTCAAACTACTGAATGAGTGAAGAACGAAAGATGTACTTACGTTTTGCCACTACTTTCAAAACATTTCGTTCGTGACTTTTAGTATTCGATTACCTTGAGTGAATATTATAGAACACAATTTACAAGTGGATCGCAATCACTATGGCGGAGAGAAACAAACCAAGGTCTGATTATCGTATTTTAATCTTTGACTGATTTTATATCTGTAGACCTGGATAGCTGCTGCTGTTTGATGATCTGTCACCCATTCCTGGAGATTAAGGAATGCTATTTCTCCGTCACTGCTTAACGTTAAAGAAAAGAAACACACACACACAAATATATACATATACATATATGAATACATACATGTACCAAAGGTTTTTTTCCCTTTGCATGAAGGTAGACGAAAAAAAATAGGCATAGAAACCACTCCCACCCATTCTATCCCCTATACCCTGCACTCCCCCCTACCCTCTTCCCTCCCTCTCATCTTGGCACCTCCTGGATAACGGGTCATCCCTATATCTTGTCCACTGCCCTGGCACAGAAGCAGAGCTGCAAGACACAGCACATCCACAGCAAGGCAGCTTCTTTAAATCGGAGACCCCCCCACCTCTCCGTCCCCTCATGTAGAAAGGGAGAAAACGGGGAGGTAACCCTTCGGGATGCGTCAGTTTAGTTCTCATACATACTCCCACCCACTCCCCCTCATGCATCACAGCATCATCCATACACAACCATTTTCCATTCATCCATATCTTCTGTCCTCTCCCATCCTTCCCCAACAGACATTCCCCTCTTTCCAAAACCCCCTTTTACCCCGTCCATCCATCTCATCCTAGGTCGCCCCCTCACGTTCATTTCTTCCACCTTTGCATTCCACACCTCTTTTACTAGTCTTTCTTCACTCATGTGTCCAAACAATCCTAATATTCTTTCATCAACCCTATCTCCCAACTCCCTTTCCACCCCTGTACTTCTCCCCACCCACTTATTTGTCATTCTATCTGGCCTAGTAACTCCTATCATACTTCTCAGGCACCTCATATCTAACACATTCAAACTTCTTCACTCTTCCTCTCTTATGTTCCATGTTTCTGCCCCGTACAGTGCTGTTGGCACAATCAGTCCTTCATACAATCTTGTCTTAGCATCTATTCCCATTACACTTTTCAATCCTCCAAAGTATTTACTCGCTTCTCTCAATCTATATTCTACCTCCACCCCCACTAATTCCTTTCCTGCCACATTCGCACCAAAGTATCTAAAACTATCCATTCCCTCTTGTTACTCTCCCTTAGTACTCACTTCCAGTCCGCTGCCACTTTCTCCCCTTGGACATCTCACCACCTTACATTTACGCCCATTTATCTTCAACTTCCTTCTTTCGCAGACCTTCCCAAACTCTGTCACTAACTTCCTCAATCCCTCCTCTGAACCTGCTACAAGCAAAGCGTCGTCAGCAAACAACAACTGGATTATCACCAACTTTTCTCCATTTTCTTTAACCATCTCCAATCCTTGACCCACTACCCTTGCATCCACCTCTCGCACCACCCCATCCATGTATAAATTGAACAGCCAGGGCGACATAACACATTCCTGACCCACACACACAAACAACCATACACACACAAACACACACATAAAACATACACACACATAAAACACACGCACACACACACACACACACACACACACACACACCTCGTGGCGCTGTGGTTAGAGTTCTCGCCAGCCACTATGGCGGTCCGGGTTCGACTCCCGCCCAGGGCTGAAAGAGTTACAGTATCGCTGCGCTGCGGGAATTTACTCCAACTCTCGTGGGCGGGGAGTTGGGTGTGTGTGTGCGTGTAAGGTCACAGTATTACTCATAGATCGGTCATACGAGCTCTAAGCTCTCATCCGGGAGGTTAATAACTGTCGATCACGAGTCCAACACGTGATCCAAGACCATGGTGAATCACGCACACACACACATACTTATTGTGTATATATATATATATATATATATGTATATACAGTATATGTATATATGTATATATATATGTATATATATACATGTATATATATATATACACATATATATTTATATATATATATATATATATACACACACACACGTCCCGGTGGCGGATTGGTAAGGCACTGGCCTCACAAGCCGGAGAACCGGGGTTCCATTCCCCGGCCGGGCGGAGACAAGTTGGGTTTGTCTCCTTTCACGTGTAGCCCCTGTTCACCTAGCAGCGAGTAGATACGGGACGTTAGTCAAGGAGTTGTGACCTTGCATTCCCGGTGTGTGGAGTGTGAGTGGTCTCAGACCTACCCAGAGATCTGCTAATAACACAGGGGAACACTTTTTCAGTAACTTTGAGTTGCATTGGATATTTTAACGGATTTTGAAAGAGTTTTAGGCGCTGATTTCAAATCTGAAATTAGTTTTTCTCTACAAGCTCTAGTTTGTATGCAATTTGAGGTTAATGAAATTGTACATATGTGAACTTGCGTAAACCATGTATAAGCATTTTAACGTCCATATATATAGATAGCTTCTAATATTTTGATCATTCTCCTTTTGTTTCAGTTCAAACATGGCTTCCAGAATGAGACATCATTGCAGAAACAAGCCTGATGCCTTCTGCTACATATGTGGATGCTACACACTCAATCGTCAGAGACGTAACATATCCTCGTTCGTCAAGCGTGCCTACAAGGCATATTTTGAAGTTCATCTTGGTGATCAAGACAAGCAATGGGCTCCTCATGTTGTGTGCCACAATTGTGAGGAAATGCTTCGAGACTGGACCAAAGGAAAACGCAAAGGTCTGCCTTTTGGAGTTCCAATGATTTGGCGCGAACCCACCAACCATGTAACTGACTGTTATTTCTGCATGGTAAACACAACGGGTGTTGGGAAGAAAAACCGACATAAGATTACGTATCCGAACATTCCCTCAGCTATTCGGCCTGTTCCGCACTCTGAAGAAGTACCTGTTCCAATTTTCAAAGGCTTGCCTTCATTGGACGATAAAGACATTGGACATGATACAAGCCAGCAAGACAGTTGTGACAGTGAATTGTCAGAAAAGTGTTCACAATCGGAGGACTGTTCTTCAGACACTGAACCTTTCCCCGTCCCTAAGCCTCTTCCCCAGGCTGAACTGAATGATTTAGTGCGGGATTTAGGTCTTTCAAAGAAAGCAGCAGAGCTTTTGGCATCAAGATTACAAGGCAGAAATCTTGTTGATCACTCTGTTAAAGTATCATATTTCAGATTGCGTGACCAGCTTTTTGTGACCTTCTTTTCAAAAGACAGACAGTTTGTTTACTGCCATGACATCCCAGGGCTTCTCAAAGAACTGGGTGTACCTTACTATAGTCCTGCTGAATGGAGACTCTTTTTAGACAGTTCAAAACGCAGTCTAAAGTGTGTTCTTTTACATAATGGCAATGTTTATGGAGCAGTACCTGTCGGTCACTCAGTGCATTTGCGGGAAGACTATGATGATATGAGAATGGTCATGGACTTATTAAAGTATCATAAGCACAATTGGATAATTTGTGTAGACTTAAAGATGGTCAACTTTCTTCTTGGACAACAGAAAGGTTTCACCAAGTTTCCATGTTTCCTCTGTATGTGGGACAGCCGAGCACGAGACAGACATTGGGTCCAGAAGGACTGGCCTATTCGTGACACCCTTGAAGCAGGCATGCCAAATATCATACAAGACCCAATTGTAAACAGAGATAAGATCATCTTTTCTCCTCTTCACATCAAATTAGGTTTGATGAAACAATTTGTCAAGGCACTGGAAACCGAAGGTGAATGTTTCCAACACATCATCACAGCTTTACCAGGGTTATCATTTGAGAAGATCAAAGCAGGCGTGTTTGATGGCCCACAGATTCGAACCCTAATTCGTGATGATCAGTTTGTTGCTAAGATGACCGCTTTAGAAAGGGCAGCATGGTTATCTTTTGTGGCAGTCGTTCAGAACTTCCTTGGAAACAATAAGGCGGAGAACTACAGTGAACTTGTGAACAGAATGCTCCTAGCTTTTCGTGATCTCGGGTGCAACATGAGCATCAAGCTTCATTTTTTGAACAGCCACCTTGATCAGTTCCCTGACAACCTGGGGGCTGTGAGTGACGAACAAGGAGAACGATTCCACCAAGACCTAAAGATCATGGAAGAACGCTACCAAGGGCGCTGGGACAAAAGTATGATGGCTGACTACTGCTGGAGCATTAAACGAAATTGCCCAGATGAAATGTACAAACGCAAAAGTTACAAACGCAAATTCCTGCCTGAAAAAATACACAAAGAAATTGATAAGCTTCCATCAGCTGTGGTGATGTTCTGAAGGATGCTAATCTAACTTTGGGATAGATGTTCTGTTAATGTTCTGTTTCTTTTGCCTTAATAAATGTACAGAAATGGCTTGCATACTGTTTTAAGATTCAAGTGAACAAAAGAATTGTGGCTGATATTGCAATTTCCCATAATAACGAAAATTTAAAAAATAAATAAAAATGTCAAATTGCATAAAATCTGTAGCTTGCAGACAAAACCCGACTTCAGATTTGAAATCAGCACACTCAAGTTGACTATAGAAAAGTCTTTTTTTAAATGCAACAAAATGAGTGTTCCCCAGTGTAATGAGCTCTGAGCTCACTGCCGTAGGGTGGTGTCTGGCTGTCTCGAAAAAAGGCTGCAGCAGATCCGAGGTGAATACACACACACACATATATATATATATATATATATATATATATATATATATATATAAATATACATTCCTATTAAATGCTAAAGCACAAGTGGCGTCAATGATTTTAAGAGAACATTTCTCTAACTCTCTGTATTTCCCTTTCTCTTCATATTTCAAACTCTGAAGGAAATAGTAAAAGGCTTCAGAACATTCTGAAGCCTTTTACTATTTCCTTCAGAGTTTGAAATATATATATATATATATATATATATATATATATATATATATATATATATATATATATATATATAAATTTCCGTCAGTGCTCACTTGTCTTTTGGAAGATCGATGTATCCTCCCTCAAGTAATTTGTTTGTGACCTTTTATTTTAGATACCCGCACATTGGAAAAAAGTTAAAGAAAATAAAAAGAAGATTAATAAAATAAAATAAATTATATGACGAGGATGTTACACATTTTTCTTATTTTGAAGGGGCACACTGTTCTCTGCCTGACAAGCGTCTTTGCAGACTACGATGCTTACCATTTAGTTCTTTGCGGTTGGCCTTAATGTTCGTTCTTCCTGATGAGGAAAGTTCTTTTGTTTAGTTTGTAACAAGAAACGAAATGAATTCGATTTTATGTTGGGTGCATTAGTTACCTCTTCATGTTCTATAATGTAAATAGTGTTTGTCATTATTGCTGTGTTTATTGTAGAACATTTTGTAGACAAATGGTTAAATCCATCCTGGTGTGATATTTTCTTATAGAAAAAGTTCAGATGTTTGTTGTTAATTGTTGTGACCATGTAGGTGTTTCTTTGCACGTCATGTGTCACATGGATGCAACCGAATCAAAGAAGAGGGGAAGGATGGACAATTGGAAGGAACCGTTACACCGAATTCCGGCTGTATTGGCCCAATTGAGACCTATCGGTCGGTATATGCGGTGCAAGGTTCGGTATGGATGGCCTATGACAACCAAGCCTTTCCCTCAACTAGTTTAATATATCGAGGGTTTACTGTACTATATGAAAGAGGCTTTCTTCTGGATAAGACTGTGAAATTTGGTGGCCTCGGAATGAGAGATTAAATTAATGTCTGCGAGTAGGTGCTGTATTAAACGTTTTTTTTTTTTTTTTTTTTTTTGGCGGAGTCACAAGCTCGTTGCCTATTCATCCGGGCGACTACCAGACGACTACCCTGTGATAGGGGGACAAGAATACTGCCACCGTGTCCCCTGCGAGTCATCAAAGACGACTAAAATGGGGTGGAACGAGAGAACTAGGAATTACATCTCTTCATGTACTTTTCTCTCATATAAGGTCAGGGCAATTTTTTTTTTTAATTGACCATCCCCTATTAAGGGAATGAAAGTCTTTGCTTGTATACAGAAGGTTAACGGCTGGTTTGGTGAGCCTGTTCGAAACTGGCGTCGTCTTTATTACTCCGCGGGAAACCATTTACTAAGTACAAATCCAGACATACAATGCTCTAGAGTCTAGATAATGATCCTGATTTCCACCGGGCGATTTTATTCAGCTGAGGGAAAACCCTATACTACCCAAAGGGTCATTTGTGAATTCTTGCCAGTTTAATACATTTTAAAAGTACTTTTCTCAACCTTGCAGGAAGGAAAGTTTGGCTAGTCTGAAAATGTCGATCCTCTTCTCTGGTGTTGGCTCGAGCATGACCCACATGGCCGTTGTAAGAGTGCACTTCTGATGTTGGCTGAAGGTCGAGGGAAGTCGGACAAAAGCAGGTTTGCCGTTCTTGCAGCAGGCCAAGTAGTAACGCAGGAGGTCACGATCATCGAGTTCGTCTGCCTCTTCCTTGTAGTAGGGAACTTGTCCTGTGCACAGTTCGTAGAAAACACAACCGAGGGCCCACACGTCCACTTTGCCTCCGCTGTATGGGTGCATCTTTGTGTCAATTACTTCCGGTGCCATATACCAAGGAGTACCACGGCAACCTTTAATGTCTCTTCTATAGACATGGGGCGTTCTTCGGGACATTCCAAAATCGATCAGCTTGACAATCTTGTGGTCTGCGCTGAGAACGATGTTTTCGGTCTTGAGGTCCAGATGAGCAAAGTTCTTCGAGTGCACGTATGCCACGGCCCGAACGAGTTGCTCACAGTAGGACGCGACTCTGTCGCCCCAATCTTGGTAAGGCTGCTCCGCGTGTTTGATGACAGCGCTGTCGAGCGTCCCGCCCTCGCAGTACTCAGTGATTATGATGTTCACTTTGCCTTGTGTCGCCACATCCACAAGACGAACAATGTTCGGGTGAGTCAGCTCTGCGAGGGCTTGGATCTCGCTCAGAGATCCCTTGCCTTTGGTCGGGATCTTGGCGACGCAGATATTTCCCGTCGTCTTGTTGATGACCAGTGATGTGATTCCATAACCTCCAGAGCCCAGAGCACATTTAAAAGTGTAGTTTTCATTATAATCAATGGTTTGATTGCTGCTGCTGTGGGCTTTGACTGAAGGTTCTGTTGGGGCAACTGGCTTCGAGGTTGCTCTCGAAGTGCCTTTTGACGACTGGCGGCGCTCGAGGCTCTTTCCCTTCTGAGGCAACGATGGGTGCTGGCGACTCATGATCGAAGCCTCTTTCCTCGTTGAAACGTCCTCCATCTTTCTTGCTTCCTGGTCCTTGGAAGGGTTTCTTGAGGACTTGTTTGGGCTCTTCTCCTTTTCCTGAAGGGTCAGGCAGCAACAACAAACCATTGATCTCATGACGCCGGCGAAGGATTGACGAAGTCGGGCGAGTTCGAATTTTCGGAGTCGCGGCATCATCCTTTTGCGAGTCCTGCCTTGTGCCAGACACCAGTGTCTATCAGGGGGTCAAAGAAGCGTTTGTGTCAGCACCCACAAATGTTAGACACAGATAGACAGCAACTGTCCTCAATTAAGCGATGACATTTGCGTTTTTCTATTAAAGAATTTTTTTTCTTTTCTACTTCTCTTGTGTTACATTTTTTATTTTCTTGTTTAGTCCACATGATTACCATGTCGATTAGTTCAGCTGCATGAAGGGATGATAATACATATTTTTGCTGTGATGTGAGAACATAATGGAATGATTAATGGGACCTAACTACGAACAAACCCGGTCAGGACTGAGCCGTCTTACTCAACTATTCTGACAACCGACGGACAAGCACTCATTAACCACAAGTAGCCTTTAGGATCCAAATGGATTAAGGAAACTTTTTTTCATT